>NW_028319511.1:0-160000 GCF_062004578.1 Staurois parvus | reverse complement strand
GGAGCGCAAGGTCTCTAACATCCACCAGCTCCGTGATGTTGTCATGGAGGAGTGGAAGAGGACTCCGGTGGCAACCTGTGAAGCTCTGGTGACCTCCATGCCCAAGAGGTTTAAGGCAGTGCTGGAAAATAATGGCGGCCACACAAAATATTGACCCTTTGGGCCCAATTTGGACCTTGTCACTTAGGGGTGGAGTCACTTTTGTTGCCAGCGGTTTAGACATTAATGGCGGTGTGTTGAGTTATTTTGAGGGGACAGCAAATTTCCATGTTATACAAGCTGTACACTGACTACGTCACATTGTAGCAAAGTGTCATTTCTTCAGTGTTGTCACATGAAAAGAATCAAAGATTGACACAAATGTGAGGGGGGGGGGGGGGGGCTCACTTCTGGGAGATACTGGATATATATCTACACAACACATTATGCACATAGACACACACACTAGAAATGGGAGATCCATGATGACAATGGGGGGGGGGGGGGGGGGTCCTTCAGGGTAATTGTTATGTAGTAATACTAATAACTGGCGACACTGACCCACCACCCGGTATAGGAAGCACCTGGCCAGGTGGGGGAGGGGCTTCTTTGGGTTTTCTTTAAAAAAGTGGGTGTGTCTATTTGTTTGGGTGGAGGGGAATCCTCTCTGGGGGAGGGGGGAATATCAGGAAAGGGGGAATCCTCTATCAGGGGGAGGGGAATCCCTTCTGGCATTGGGGGGGTATATAAGGGACGGAAAACCTCTGATGGGGGAATATCGCAAAGGGGGAATCTCCTCCGAGGGAAGGGGGGGGGATATCGGGGAAGGGCGATCCCCTCCGAGGGAAGGGGGGGATATCGGGGAAGGGCGATCCCCTCCGAGGGAAGGGGGGGGATTTCGGGGAAGGGCGATCCCCCTCCGAGGGAAGGGATATCGGGGAAGGGCGATCCCCTCCGAGGGAAGGGGGGGATATCGGGGAAGGGCGATCCCCTCCGAGGGAAGGGGGGGGATTTCGGGGAAGGGCGATCCCCCTCCGAGGGAAGGGATATCGGGGAAGGGCGATCCCCCTCCAAGGGAAGGGATATCGGGGAAGGGCGATCCCCTCCGAGGAAAGGGGGGGGGAGATCGGGGAAGGGCGATCCCCTCCGAGGGAAGGGGGGGGATATCGGGGAAGGGCGATCCCCTCCGAGGGAAGGGGGGGGGGATATCGGGGAAGGGCGATCCCCTCCGAGGGAAGGGGGGGGGATATCGGGGAAGGGCGATCCCCTCCGAGGGAAGGGGGGGGGATATCGGGGAAGGGCGATCCCCTCCGAGGGAAGGGGGGGGGGATATCGGGGAAGGGCGATCCCCTCCGAGGGAAGGGGGGGGGATATCGGGGAAGGGCGATCCCCTCCGAGGGAAGGGGGGGGGATATCGGGGAAGGGCGATCCCCTCCGAGGGAAGGGGGGGGGATATCGGGGAAGGGCGATCCCCTCCGAGGGAAGGGGGGGGATATCGGGGAAGGGCGAACCCCTCCGAGGGAAGGGGGGGGATATCGGGGAAGGGCGATCCCCTCCGAGGGAAGGGGGGGGGATATCGGGGAAGAGCGATCCCCTCCGAGGGAAGGGGGGGGGATATCGGGGAAGGGCGATCCCCTCCGAGGGAAGGGGGGGGGATATCGGGGAAGGGCGATCCCCTCCGAGGGAAGGGGGGGGATATCGGGGAAGGGCGATCCCCTCCGAGGGAAGGGGGGGGATATCGGGGAAGGGCGATCCCCTCCGAGGGAAGGGGGGGGGATATCGGGGAAGGGCGATCCCCTCCGAGGGAAGGGGGGGGATATCGGGGAAGGGCGATCCCCTCCGAGGGAAGGGGGGGGGGATATCGGGGAAGGGCGATCCCCTCCGAGGGAAGGGGGGGGGGGATATCGGGGAAGGGCGATCCCCTCCGAGGGAAGGGGGGGGGGGGATATCGGGGAAGGGCGATCCCCTCCGAGGGAAGGGGGGGGATATCGGGGAAGGGCGATCCCCTCCGAGGGAAGGGGGGGGATATCGGGGAAGGGCGATCCCCTCCGAGGGCAGGGGGGGGGATATCGGGGAAGGGCGATCCCCTCCGAGGGTAGGGGGGGGATATCGGGGAAGGGCGATCCCCTCCGAGGGAAGGGGGGGGGATATCGGGGAAGGGCGATCCCCTCCGAGGGAAGGGGGGGATATCGGGGAAGGGCGATCCCCTCCGAGGGAAGGGGGGGGATATCGGGGAAGGGCGAACCCCTCCGAGGGAAGGGGGGGGATATCGGGGAAGGGCGATCCCCTCCGAGGGAAGGGGGGGGGATATCGGGGAAGGGCGATCCCCTCCGAGGGAAGGGGGGGGGGATATCGGGGAAGGGCGATCCCCTCCGAGGGAAGGGGGGGGATATCGGGGAAGGGCGATCCCCTCCGAGGGAAGGGGGGGGATATCGGGGAAGGGCGATCCCCTCCGAGGGAAGGGGGGGGATATCGGGGAAGGGCGATCCCCTCCGAGGGAAAGGGGGGGGATATCGGGGAAGGGCGATCCCCTCCGAGGGAAGGGGGGGGATATCGGGGAAGGGCGATCCCCTCCGAGGGAAGGGGGGGGATATCGGGGAAGGGCGATCCCCTCCGAGGGCAGGGGGGGGGATATTGGGGAAGGGCGATCCCCTCCGAGGGTAGGGGGGGGATATCGGGGAAGGGCGATCCCCTCCGAGGGAAGGGGGGGGGATATCGGGGAAGGGCGATCCCCTCCGAGGGAAGGGGGGGATATCGGGGAAGGGCGATCCCCTCCGAGGGAAGGGGGGGGATATCGGGGAAGGGCGAACCCCTCCGAGGGAAGGGGGGGGATATCGGGGAAGGGCGATCCCCTCCGAGGGAAGGGGGGGGGATATCGGGGAAGGGCGATCCCCTCCGAGGGAAGGGGGGGGGGATATCGGGGAAGGGCGATCCCCTCCGAGGGAAGGGGGGGGATATCGGGGAAGGGCGATCCCCTCCGAGGGAAGGGGGGGGGATATCGGGGAAGGGCGATCCCCTCCGAGGGAAGGGGGGGGATATCGGGGAAGGGCGATCCCCTCCGAGGGAAGGGGGGGGATATCGGGGAAGGGCGATCCCCTCCGAGGGAAGGGGGGGGATATCGGGGAAGGGCGATCCCCTCCGAGGGAAAGGGGGGGGATATCGGGGAAGGGCGATCCCCTCCGAGGGAAGGGGGGGGATATCGGGGAAGGGCGATCCCCTCCGAGGGAAGGGGGGGGGGATATCGGGGAAGGGCGATCCCCTCCGAGGGAAGGGGGGGGGGGATATCGGGGAAGGGCGATCCCCTCCGAGGGAAGGGGGGGGGGGATATCGGGGAATGGCGATCCCCTCCGAGGGAAGGGGGGGGATATCGGGGAAGGGCGATCCCCTCCGAGGGAAGGGGGGGGATATCGGGGAAGGGCGATCCCCTCCGAGGGCAGGGGGGGGGATATTGGGGAAGGGCGATCCCCTCCGAGGGTAGGGGGGGATATCGGGGAAGGGCGATCCCCTCCGAGGGAAGGGGGGGGGGATATCGGGGAAGGGCGATCCCCTCCGAGGGAAGGGGGGGATATCGGGGAAGGGCGGGGATATCGGGGAAGGGCGATCCCCTCCGAGGGAAGGGGGGGGATATCGGGGAAGGGCGATCCCCTCCGAGGGAAGGGGGGGGATATCGGGGAAGGGTGATCCTCTCCCACAGGAAAGGGGGGGATATCGGGGAAGGGCGATCCCCTCCCAGAGGGAAGGGGGGAATATCGGGGAAGGGCAATCCCCTCCCAGAGGGAAGGGGGGGATATCGGGGAAGGGCGGATATCGGGGAAGGGCGATCCCCTCCGAGGGAAGGGGGGATATCGGGGAAGGGCGATCCCCTCCGAGGGAAGGGGGGGGGATATCGGGGAAGGGCGATCCCCTCCGAGGGAAGGGGGGGGGATATCGGGGAAGGGCGATCCCCTCCGAGGGAAGGGGGGGGGATATCGGGGAAGGGCGATCCTCTCCCAGAGGGAAGGAAAGGGGTGTGGCACTCCTCTATAGGGATCAGTATGGGGTCTCCTCTATAGGGATTGGTATGGGGGAGGGGGTCTCCACTATAGGGGTTGGTATGGGGGAGGAAATGCTCTGTAGGGGTGGAGAGAGGGGGTCTCTTCTACAGGGGTCAGTATGGGGGTCTCCTCTATTGGGTGTGGTATGGTGGAGGGGATGCTCTGTGGGGGGGGCTCCAATATAGGGGGCGATAATGCTCTGTGGGGAGGTTCTCCTCTATAGGGGTTGGTATTGGGGATGCTCTATCTGTGGGGGGGAGCTCCTCTATAGGGGCAGTATAGGGGAGGGGGGGATCGTCTCTATAGGTGGTCGTTTGAGGGAAGAGGATGCTGTGTGTGTGGGGGGGGGGGGGGGGTCTCTTCTATAGGGGGAGGTAACACTGTGCAGATGGGGGGGGGGGTCACCTCTATAGATGGGTTGTATGGAGGAGGGGAGCTCCACTACAGGGGTGGGGGGTAGTCTCCTCTGTAGGGGCCGGAATGGGGTCTCCACTATAGGGGTCGGTATGACGGAGGGGGTCCCTATAGGGGCCGGTATGGGGGAGGGGGTCTCCTCTATAGTGGCCAGCATGGGGGAAGGGGATGCTCTTGGGGGGGGGGGGTCTCCTATATAGGGTCAGTATGGGGAAGATAGGTCTCCTCTATAGGGTGTGGTATGGGGATGTTCTGTGGGGGAGGAGAGGGGCCTCCTTTATAGGGGGCGGTATGGGGGGGAAGGGTATGCTCTGTGTGCGTTGGAAGGGGGTCCCTTCTATAGGGGGCGGTATGGGGGAGGGGGTCTCCTCTATAGTGGGTCGGTATGGGTGAAGTGGGGGGGTCTCCTCTATAGGGGGTGGAATGGGGGAGAGGATGCTCATGGGGGGGGGGGGGGGGTCTCCTTTATAGGGGGCAACATGCGGTCTCCTCTATAGGGATTGGTATAGAGGAAGAGGGGTCTCCTCTATAAGGGGTGGTATACAGGAAGGGGATGCTCGGGGGGGGGGGGGAATCTACTCTATAGGGGTCAGTAAGGTGGAGGGGGTCTCCTCTATAGGGGGTGATATAGGTGAGGGGGTTCCTCTATAGGGGCGGAATGGGCGAAGGGTTTCATCTATGGGGACGGTATCCTCTATAGAGGGGAGTATGGGGAAAGGGGGGCGCTATAGGGGTCGTCTTCTCTATAGGGGTTGGTATGGGGGGAGGGAATGCCTCGGGGGGGGGGGGGGGGTCTCCTCTATAGGGGATAGTATCGGGGAAGGGAATGCTCTGTAAGGTGGGGGGGGGGGGTCTAATCTACAGGGGTCAGTATGTGGGAGAAGGGGGGGTCTCCTCTATAAGGTGTGGTATGGGGGAGGGGATGCTCTGTGGAGGGGACTCCATTATAGGGGGTGGTAATGCTCTGTGGGGGGGGTATCCTTTATAGGGGCCATATGGGGAGGGTCTCCTCTACAGGGGTTGGTATTGGGAAAGGGGATGCTCTGTGTGAGTGGGGGGGGGGGGGATCTCCTCTATAGGAGGCTGTATGGGGAAGGGAGGTCTCCTCTATAAGGGCGGTATAGGGGAGGGGGATCGTCTCTATAGGTGGTCATATGAGGGAAGGGGATGTTGAGTGTGTGTGGGGGAGGGGGGGGGTCTCCTCTATAGGGGGAGGGGACACTGTGCAGATGGGGGGGGGGATCAAGTCTATAGGGGGTTGTATGGAGGGGATGCTCTGTGGGGTAGGGGGGTTCCTCTATAGGGGGAGGTATGGGGGGGATGATCAATTTTGTAGAACTCGGGATGGGGGATCTCCACTATAGGGGTTGGTATGATGGAGGGGGGTCCCTATAGGGTCCGGCATGGGGGAGGGATGCTCTGTGGGGGGGGGGGGGGTCTCCTCTATATGGGGCAGTATGTGGAAGGGGGGGGTCTCCTCTATAGGGTGTGGTATGGAGGAGGGGTTGCTCTGTGTGTGTGTTGGGGGGGGGGGGGGGAGTCTCCTCTATAGGGTGTGGTATGGAGGTGGGGTTGCTCTGTGTGTGTGTTGGGGGGGGGGGGGTCTCCTCTATAGGGTGTGGTATGGAGGAGGGGTTGCTCTGTGTGTGTGGGGGGGGGGGGGGGGAGGGTCTCCTCTATAGGGTGTGGTATGGAGGAGGGGTTGCTCTGTGTGTGTGTTTGAAGGGGGGTCTCCTCTATAGGGGGCGGTATGGAGGTGGGGTTGCTCTGTGTGTGTGTTTGGGGGGGGGGGGTCTCCTCTATAGGGTGTGGTATGGAGGAGGGGTTGCTCTGTGTGTGTTTGGGGGGGTCTCCTCTATAGGGGGCGGTATGGAGGTGGGGTTGCTCTGTGTGTGTGTTTGGGGGGGGGGGGGGTCTCCTCTATAGGGTGTGGTATGGAGGAGGGGTTGCTCTGTGTGTGTGTGTGTGTGGGGGGGGGGGGGTCTCCTCTATAGGGTGTGGTATGGAGGAGGGGTTGCTCTGTGTGTGTGTTGGGGGGGGCCTCCTCTATAGGGGGCGGTATGGGTGAGGGGTCGGTCTCCTTTATAGGGGGGCAAAATGTGGTCTCCTCTATAAGGATCAGTATAGGGGAAGAGGGATCTCCTCAATAGGAGGTGATATACAGAAAGGGGATGATCTGGGGGGGGGTCTACTTTATAGGGGTCAGTATAGTGGAAGGGGGCTCCTCTATAGGGGTCGGTATGGGGGAAGGGGTTTCCTTTATATGGGAGCGATATACTCTATAAGGGGCGGTATGGGGAAAGGGGGGGCCTCTATAGGGGTCGTCTCCTCTATAGGGGTCAGTGTGGGGGAGGGGGGTTCCCCTCTATAGGGGTTGGTATTGGGGAAAGGGATGCTCTGTGAGGGGGGGGGTCTCCTCTATAAGGAGCGATATGGGGAAGGGGGGGTCTTGTCTACAGGTGATGTATGGGGGGGTGCTCTGTGGAAGGTGTCTCCTTTATAAAGGACAGTTTCTTCAATAGGGGTGGTACGGGGGAGGGGATGCTCTGTGTGGGGGGGAGGTGGGGGTCTCCTCTATAGAGGGTGATATGGGGAGGGGGGTTCCTCTATAGGGGGAGGGAATGCTCTGTGTGTGTGTGGGTCTCCTCTATAGGGGGCAGTATGGGGGTGGGGATGCTCTGTGTGGGGGAGGGGCGGTTTCCTCTATAGGGGGCAGTATGGCGGAGGGGATGCTGTGTGGGGGAGGGGTGGTCTCCTCTATAGGGGGCAGTATGGGGGAGGGGATGGTCTGTGTGGGGGAGGGGAGGTCTCCTCTATAGGGGGCAGTATGGGGGAGGGGAGGTCCCCTCTATAGGGGGCAGTATGGGGGAGGGGATGGTCTGTGTGGGGGAGGGGAGGTCTCCTCTATAGGGGGTAGTATGGGGGGAGGGGATGGTCTGTGTGGGGGAGGGGAGGTCTCCTGTATAGGGGGCAGTATGGGGGAGGGGATGCTCTGTGTGGGGGAGGGGAGGTCTCCTCTACAGGGGGCGGTATGGGGGTGGGAATGCTCTGTGTGGGGGAGGGGCGGTTTCCTCTATAGGGGGCAGTATGGGGGAGGGGATGCTGTGTGGGGGAGGGGTGGTCTCCTCTATAGGGGGCGATATGGGGATGCTCTGTGTGGGGGAGGGGAGGTCCCCTCTATAGGGGGCAGTATGGGGGAGGGGATGGTCTGTGTGGGGGAGGGAAGGTCTCCTCCATAGGGGGTAGTATGGGGGAGGGGAGGTCCCCTCTATAGGGGGCAGTATGGGGGAGGGGATGGTCTGTGTGGGGGAGGGGAGGTCTCCTCTATAGGGGGTAGTATGGGGGGAGGGGATGGTCTGTGTGGGGGAGGGGAGGTCTCCTGTATAGGGGGCAGTATGGGGGAGGGGATGCTCTGTGTGGGGGAGGGGCGGTCTCCTCTATAGGGGGCAGTATGGGGGAGGGGATTCTCTGTGTGGGGGAGGGGCGGTCTCCTCTATAGGGGGCAGTATGGGGGAGGGGAGGTCTCCTCTATAGGGGGCAGTATGGGGGGAGGGGATGGTCTGTGTGGGGGAGGAGAGGTCTCCTCTATAGGGGGTAGTATGGGGGAGGGGAGGTCTCCTGTATAGGGGGCAGTATGGGGGAGGGGAGGTCTCCTCTATAGGGGGCAGTATGGGGGGAGGGGATGGTCTGTGTGGGGGAGGAGAGGTCTCCTCTATAGGGGGTAGTATGGGGGAGGTGATGCTCTGTGTGGGGGAGGGGCGGTCTCCTCTATAGGGGGCAGTATGGGGGAGGGGATTCTCTGTGTGGGGGAGGGGCGGTCTCCTCTATAGGGGGCAGTATGGGGGAGGGGATTCTCTGTGTGGGGGAGGGGCGGTCTCCTCTATAGGGGGCAGTATGGGGGAGGGGCGGTCTCCTCTATAGGGGGCAGTATGGGGGAGGGGATTCTCTGTGTGGGGGAGGGGAGGTCTCCTCTATAGGGGGCAGTATGGGGGAGGGGTGATATAACACACATTGGGGGAGGGGTATACAGAGTATATACAGACTGACCCTCCACCACCCCGCACAGGAAGCGCCTGGCCCGGGGGGTGTCCGGCTCCTCCTCTCCGGGGGGGGCGCTGAGCTCTCCGGTGAGGGGGGTCGGGCTGGTTCCGGTCGGTTTGTCCGGCTCGCTGGGGCCGCTCTGTCCATCCTTCTGCACCATGGCGGAGCGCAGTGCGCAGGCGCTGGACGGATCCGGCTGGAACCGGTCTCCTGTCTTCTCTCCTCGGCGCTCCCTCAGCGCCCCGCTCTCCTCCTCCCTCGCAGCGGGGATCGGCTGACTCCCGGCGGCGCTCCGATCTCCTCCTCTCTCTCCTCTCCCCGTCCTCCTCGGTGTCGGTCCCGTATGGCGGAGCTCTCCCCTCACTCTACAATCTCCGCTCCTCTGTTTACTCCGCAGTACGCCTGCGCGGGGGGCGGGGCTGACAGGACGACTCTGACAGGAGGTGCGTGTTGGCGGCGGAGGGTGGAGCCTGAATAACTCTTCCGCCAGACTGCTGGGGGAGGAGATGGGGTGGAGGGCGGGGCCTGAGAACCTTTTCCGCCAGACTTCTGGAGGAGGGGCCTGAGTACCTCTTCCGCCAGACTTCTGGAGATGAGGGGAGGAGATAGGAGGGAGTGGTCTTCCAGGATAAGTTTATGGAAGGGGCGGGGTTACCGGAGGCGTGGTTTTCTATTTCAAATCTGTCACATGGGTGCAGCGCTGGGAGGGGCGGGGCGCGGTGGGATCAGGATGGTCTATGGGCAGTCATTTGTGCAATGCTGTGCTGAGCCTTCCGCCCCCTGATCCTGACTCCTCCCCTTTGACCCTTTCCCTGTCACAGCCATGTTTGCACACAGTCTTTTTAGGCCTGAAGATGACCCAACCCCCTGAATGTGTCGTGTTTTCTGAAAGCAGACACCCCGGAGAATAAAATGGTGGCGTTTCCAATTTCTTATGTCACAAAATATCAGCACAACCATTTAGGAAGCGCAAAAAAAAAAAAAAAGGCGTTCCATTCATTTTAGGGCGTGAAAGTGCAATAAATCAACTTTTTCGTAAAATGTAAAAAAACGAAAATAAAATGTTGCGCTGAGTCAATGGATACCAAATATGTCAAACCTTTCAAATTGCGTGCTCCTGTGTCACATGGGGGAGGCGGGACTGGGGAGGGGCCAAGGGGGATCATGATAGGAAAGGCTCCTCTTTGTGCAATACTGTGTAAGCTTTTAACCACCCGATCTTGACTCCTCCCCTTTAACCCTTTCGCTGTGAGAGCCATTTTTGCAATCCTCAGCAACAAACGTCTGTGCCCAATATTTTCCATTGGTGACTCTTTAAAAGCATCAATATACTAGGTTGCATTACAAGTCAGTGGTACGTGATGACGTCAGCAGGAGGCTCTGCCCTTTACGCGTTTCGTCATTAAAAGGACATCTTCCTGTTCTGCCAGGTTTGATGATTTATGTGTGATATACATGTATTATCTATATCAGGGCTTGAAATTTCCATTCGCCCGCTCGCCAAATGCGAGGGGAAATCCCTTTGTGGGGAGCACAGATGAAACGGGTGGCTTGCAATGCGATCCCCAGGCCCTAGGGATCGATTTGCATTCCACTTGCGCTCCAAGCCTCATTGTGAAGCCGAGTTCTGGTTTCCGACTTCCGGTTTCTTCGCCGCTGCTGCGGGGGACACGAGGAGAGGCCCGCTCTACACCGCCTTGGGGACACGAGGCCCGCTCTACACAGCCTTGGGGGACACGAGGCCCGCTCTCCACCGCCTTGGGGACACGAGGCCCGCTCTCCACCGCCTTGGGGACACGAGGCCCGCTCTCCACCACCTTGGGGATACGAGGCCCGCTCTCCACCACCTTGGGGGACACGAGGTCCGCTCTCCACCGCCTTGGGGACACGAGGCCCGCTCTCCACCGCCTTGGGGGGACACGAGGCCCGCTCTCCACCACCTTGGGGATACGAGGCCCGCTCTCCACCACCTTGGGGGACACGAGGTCCGCTCTCCACCGCCTTGGGGACACGAGGCCCGCTCTCCACCGCCTTGGGGACACGAGGCCCGCTCTCCACCACCTTGGGGATACGAGGCCCGCTCTCCACCACCTTGGGGGACACGAGGTCCGCTCTCCACCGCCTTGGGGACACGAGGCCCGCTCTCCACCGCCTTGGGGGGATACGAGGTCCGCTCTCCACCGCCTTGGGGGACACGAGGTCCGCTCTACACAGCCTTGAGGACACGAGGCCCGCTCTACACAGCCTTGGGGGACACGAAGCGAGCTCTACACCGCCTTGGGGGAACACGAGGCCCGCTCTCCACCACCTTGGGGATTCGAGGCCCGCTCTCCACCACCTTGGGGATACGAGGCCCGCTCTCCACCACCTTGGGGAACACGAGGTCCGCTCTCCACCGCCTTGAGGACACGAGGCCCGCTCTCCACCACCTTGGGGGACACAAGACCCGCTCTACACAGCCTTGGGGGACACGAAGCGAGCTCTCCACCACCTTGGGGGACACGAGGTCCGCTCTACACCGCCTTGGGGGACACGAGGTCCGCTCTCCACCGCCTTGAGGACACGAGGCCCGCTCTCCACCACCTTGGGGGACACAAGACCCGCTCTACACAGCCTTGGGGGACACGAAGCGAGCTCTACACCGCCTTGGGGAACACGAGGCCCGCTCTACACCGCCTTGGGGGACACGAGGCCCGCTCTGCACCGCCTTGGGGGACACGAGGCCCGCTCTACACCGCCTTGGGGGACATGAGGCCCGCTCTACACCGCCTTGGGGGACACGAGGCCCGCTCTACACGGCCTTGGGGGACATGAGGCCCGCTCTACATGGCCTTGGGGGACACGAAGCCCGCTCTACACCACCGTGGGGGACACGAGGCCCGCTCTACACGGCCTTGGGGGACATGAGGCCCGCTCTACATGGCCTTGGGGGACACGAAGCCCGCTCTACACCCCTTTGGAGGACACGAGGCCCGCTCTACACCCCTTTGGAGGACACGAGGCCCGCTCTCCACCACCTTGGAGGACACGAGGCCCGCTCTCCACCGCCTTGCAACCAATCAGCTTCTAACTTCAGTTTGTTCAATTAAGCTGTAATCTGATAGCAGACGTGGTAACACACGTGGTCAGAAGAGCACCAGCTGCACAGCTCCCGATGTACACAGGACCATGTCTTTTGGCACACTGACTTATGAAGGTCGGTGCTCCCTGTGACTGTGTTTGTTACCATCTGTTGGCATGTTGCAAAACTAGTCTGGAAATTTTTTGATACCCCCTCGTACTTACAACCGAGAGCAAGACTTTTATATACTGCAGCTTACCAGTCCCGAGGATCGGATCGCACTTGCAGCTCATTCGATGGGCCGCCCTACCCGAAAGCAATCGCTGACCCTGTTGCAGAAGACATCCATGCATCTTGGCGTGTGAAAACGCACATGTTATCAGATGCTTGGGAGTGGCAGTAACATAGGCACCACTGCATGGCAGGAAAGCGCAGGATTTTGCACATCCCCGCATCACACAGGTCTGCTGGCTGCGTTAGCTTTCCATTTCCGGCTAAATACATTTTCAGCAAGTACAGAAAATACCTGTCGATCCTGATGGGAATGAAGTATCCTCGTCGCTTCCTGTAAATGAGAAACAATGTTGCAACTTTCCCAGCCTTCTTCTGTGAACTACACGACCTGTCCTTTCTAAGGAGGGTGACAACACTGCTCCCCTATAGATGCAGTACAGTGATGTGTTGTCACCCTAGGACAGGGAGTGTGTTACTGGTAGACATGTGCAGTTCCTTTCGTTTCGAATCAAAATTCGGACAAATTTTCCGTTATTCGGGAGATTCAGATGTATCCGAACTTCGAATGACAATAGTAATTGAGCAAGAAAATTCGAATTCGAAAACAAATTTGAAAAACAAAACAATTCGAATTTGAAAACAAGAATAGAATAAAATAGAAAAGAAAATAAAGAAATAGAATAGAAAAGAAAATAGAGAAAAAAAAAGAACAGAATAGCAAATAAAAGAATAGAACAGAATAGAGTAGAAAATAAAGGAATATAGAAGAATAGTTACATAGTTAGTCTGGCTGAAAAAAGACAAAATCCATCCAGTTCAACCATTATAAAAAAGAAAAAAGTTAATAGAATCCATTGGAATAGAATAGAAAAGAGTAGAGTAAAAAAGAGCAGAAATAGTGCCCCATCATTGGTGTCAGTGGGAGGAATAGTGTCCCATCATTGGTGTCAGTGGGAGGAATAGTGCCCCATCATTGGTGTCAGTGGGAGGAATAGTGTCCCATCATTGGTGTCAGTGGGAGGAATAGTGCCCCATCATTGGTGTCAGTGGGAGGAATAGTGCCCCATCATTGGTGTCAGTGGGAGGAATAGTGCCCCATCATTGGTGTCAGTGGGAGGAATAGTGCCCCATCATTGGTGTCAGTGGGAGGAATAGTGCCCCATCATTGGTGTCAGTGGAAGGAATAGTGCCCCATCATTGGTGTCAGTGGGAGGAATAGTGCCCCATCATTGGTGTCAGTGGGAGGAATAGTGCCCCATCATTGGTGTCAGTGGGAGGAATAGTGCCCCATCATTGGTGTCAGTGGAAGGAATAGTGTCCCATCATTGGTGTCAGTGGGAGGAATATTACCCCATCATTGGTGTCAGTGGGAGGAATAGTGCCCCATCATTGGTGTCAGTGGGAGGAATAGTGCCCCATCATTGGTGTCAGTGGGAGGAATAGTGCCCCATCATTGGTGTCAGTGGGAGGAATAGTGCCCCATCATTGGTGTCAGTGGGAGGAATAGTGCCCCATCATTGGTGTCAGTGGGAGGAATAGTGCCCCATCATTGGTGTCAGTGGGAGGAATAGTGCCCCATCATTGGTGTCAGTGGAAGGAATAGTGCCCCATCATTGGTGTCAGTGGAAGGAATAGTGCCCCATCATTGGTGTCAGTGGAAGGAATAGTGTCCCATCATTGGTGTCAGTGGGAGGAATATTACCCCATCATTGGTGTCAGTGGGAGGAATAGTGCCCCATCATTGGTGTCAGTGGGAGGAATAGTGCCCCATCATTGGTGTCAGTGGGAGGAATAGTGCCCCATCATTGGTATCAGTGGGAGGCATAGTGCCCCATCATTGGTGTCAGTGGGAGGAATAGTGCCCCATCATTGGTATCAGTGAGAGGAATAGTGTCCCATCATTGGTGTCAGTGGGAGGAATAGTGCCCCATCATTGGTGTCAGTGGGAGGAATAGTGCCCCATCATTGGTGTCAGTGGGAGGAATAGTGCCCCATCATTGGTGTCAGTGGGAGGAATAGTGCCCCATCATTGGTGTCAGTGGGAGGAATAGTGCCCCATCATTGGTGTCAGTGGGGGGAATAGTGCCACATCATTGGTGTCAGTGGGGGGAATAGTGCCACATCATTGGTGTCAGTGGGGGGAATAGTGCCCATCATTGGTGTCAGTGGGAGGAATAGTGTCCCATCATTGGTGTCAGTGGGAGGAATAGTGCCCCATCATTGGTATCAGTGGGAGGAGTAGGGCCCCATCATTGGTGTCAGTGGGAGGAATAGTGCCCATCATTGGTATTATTGGGAGGAATAGTGTCCCATCATTGGTATTATTGGGAGGAATAGTGCCCCATCATTGGTGTCAGTGGGAGGAATAGTGTCCCATCATTGGTGTCAGTGGGAGGAATAGTGCCCCATCATTGGTATCAGTAGGAGGAATAGTGCCCATCATTGGTGTCAGTGGGAGGAATAGTGCCCCATCATTGGTATCAGTGGGAGGAATAGTGCCCCATCATTGGTATCAGTGGGGGGAATAGTGCCCCATCATTGGTGTCAGTGGGAGGAATAGTGTCCCATCATTGGTGTCAGTGGGAGGAATAGTGCCCCATCATTGGTGTCAGTGGGAGGAATAGTGCCCCATCATTGGTGTCAGTGGGAGGAATAGTGCCCCATCATTGGTGTCAGTGGGAGGAATAGTGCCCCATCATTGGTGTCAGTGGGAGGAATAGTGTCCCATCATTGGTGTCAGTGGGAGGAATAGTGCCCCATCATTGGTGTCAGTGGGAGGAATAGTGCCCCATCATTGGTGTCAGTGGGAGGAATAGTGCCCCATCATTGGTGTCAGTGGGAGGAATAGTGCCCCATCATTGGTGTCAGTGGGAGGAATAGTGCCCCATCATTGGTGTCAGTGGGAGGAATAGTGCCCCATCATTGGTGTCAGTGACAGGATCTCTTATTCTAAATTGATGCTGACAGTGGGAGGAATAATATTGCCCCAAGGGCCAGATAAAAGCAAGCAAAGGGCCACATCCGGCCCCGGGGCCACAGTTTGGAGACCACTGATCTAGGCCTTTGCTTCCCAGCTTGACTGGCCAACCCTCTTCTAGTCATGGAGACTCAGCATCACATGCGGGTGCATGAAAATGTCCCCGCCCCCATTGACATTTCCATAGCTAGGCATTATGATATTTACATAACTCCTCCCAAAAGCCCGCCCACTGCTTGCATCAGGCCTTTTGAGAGGAGTACTGAGGCAGGGTGCTGTGATATTTGCAGGAAGCTCTGTACAGGCCCCTCCCAATAAATATAATCTGCCTGCATTGCATAGAAGAGCACAGAGACCCAGTGGGACTGAAATGAGGAATGCAATGAAAATGGAAAGGTTTTATTTAAAAATCTCATCAGTATGTTGATGGGGGGGGGGGGGAACCAGGAAAGTCAATTCATTTTTTAAATAACCATGGCCTTAGCAAGCTGTGCAGATGTATATTTCATGGTAACCTCTGGGGGCAGCACATGTGGAGCCAAATGTACAGAAAGGATTAGGAATCCGGTTTCTTATGAATTTAAATTTGCTTGTTTATCATATTTTCAGCCCAAATATGACTGGGGGGAGGGGGGGGCGGTGTGTCAGTTGGATGTGGGATACAGAGTGTGGGGTAGTGGGGCAGCACGGGGTGCAGAGTGAAGTGTAGGGGGTGCCGAATGTGGGGGATTCAGAATGTGGGGTACTGGGAGATGTAGGGGTGCCGAATGTGGGGGATTCAGAATGTAGGGTACTGGGAGATGTAGGGGTGCCGAATGTGGGGGATTCAGAATGTAGGGTACTGGGAGATGTAGGGGTGCCGAATGTGGGGGATTCAGAATGTAGGATACTGGGAGATGTAGGGGTGCAGAATGTGATGGATTCAGAATGTAGGATACTGGGAGATGTAGGGGTGCAGAATGTGGGGGATTCAGAATGTAGGGTACTGGGAGATGTAGGGGTGCAGAATGTGGTGGATTCAGAATGTAGGGTACTGGGAGATGTAGGGGTGCAGAATGTGATGGATTCAGAACGTAGGGTACTGGGAGATGTAGGGGTGCAGAATGTGGCGGATTCAGAATGTAGGGTACTGGGAGATGTAGGGGTGCAGAATGTGGGGGATTCAGAATGTAGGGTACTGGGAGATGTAGGGGTGCAGAATGTGGAGGATTCAGAATGTAGGGTACTGGGAGATGTAGGGGTGCAGAATGTGGCGGATTCAGAATGTAGGGTACTGGGAGATGTAGGGGTGCAGAATGTGGGGGATTCAGAATGTAGGGTACTGGGAGATGTAGGGGTGCAGAATGTGGGGGATTCAGAATGTAGGGTACTGGGAGATGTAGGGGTGCAGAATGTGGAGGATTCAGAATGTAGGGTACTGGGAGATGTAGGGGTGCAGAATGTGGAGGATTCAGAATGTAGGGTACTGGGAGATGTAGGGGTGCAGAATGTGGGGGATTCAGAATGTAGGGTACTGGGAGATGTAGGGGGTGCAGAATGTGGGGATTCAGTATGTAGGGTACTGGGAGATGTAGGGGTGCAGAATGTGGGGGATTCAGAATGTAGGGTACTGGGAGATGTAGGGGTGCAGAATGTGGAGGATTCAGAATGTAGGGTACTGGGAGATGTAGGGGTGCAGAATGTGGAGGATTCAGAATGTAGGGTACTGGGAGATGTAGGGGTGCAGAATGTGGGGGATTCAGAATGTAGGGTACTGGGAGATGTAGGGGTGCAGAATGTGGGGGATTCAGAATGTAGGGTACTGGGAGATGTAGGGGTGCAGAATGTGGGGGATTCAGTATGTAGGGTACTGGGAGATGTAGGGGTGCAGAATGTGGTAGATTCAGAATGTAGGGTACTGGGAGATGTAGGGGTGCAGAATGTGGAGGATTCAGTATGTAGGGTACTGGGAGATGTAGGGGTGCAGAATGTGGGGGATTCAGAATGTAGGGTACTGGGAGATGTAAGGGTGCAGAATGTGGGGGATTCAGAATGTAGGGTACTGGGAGATGTAGGGGTGCAGAATGTGGGGATTCAGTATGTAGGGTACTGGGAGATGTAGGGGTGCAGAATGTGGGGGATTCAGAATGTAGGGTACTGGGAGATGTAAGGGTGCAGAATGTGGGGGATTCAGAATGTAGGGTACTGGGAGATGTAGGGGTGCAGAATGTGGGGGATTCAGAATGTAGGGTACTGGGAGATGTAGGGGTGCAGAATGTGATGGATTCAGAATGTAGGGTACTGGGAGATGTAGGGGTGCAGAATGTGGCAGATTCAGAATGTAGGGTACTGGGAGATGTAGGGGTGCAGAATGTGGCAGATTCAGAATGTAGGGTACTGGGAGATGTAGGGGTGCAGAATGTGATGGATTCAGAATGTAGGGTACTGGGAGATGTAGGGGTGCAGAATGTGGATTCAGAATGTAGGGTACTGGGAGATGTAGGGGGTGCAGAATGTGGATTCAGAATGTAGGGTACTGGGAGATGTAGGGGTGCAGAATGTGGAGGATTCAGAATGTAGGGTACTGGGAGATGTAGGGGTGCAGAATGTAGGGTACTGGGAGATGTAGGGGTGCAGAATGTGAAGGATTCAGAATGTGGGGTACTGGGAGATGTAGGGGTGCAGAATGTGGCGGATTCAGAATGTAGGGTACTGGGAGATGTAGGGGTGCAGAATGTGATGGATTCAGAATGTAGGGTACTGGGAGATGTAAGGGTGCAGAATGTGGGGGATTCAGAATGTAGGGTACTGGGAGATGTAGGGGGTGCAGAATGTGGCGGATTCAGAATGTAGGGTACTGGGAGATGTAGGGGGTGCAGAATGTGGCGGATTCAGAATGTAGGGTACTGGGAGATGTAGGGGTGCAGAATGTGGTAGATTCAGAATGTAGGGTACTGGGAGATGTAGGGGTGCAGAATGTGGCAGATTCAGAATGTAGGGTACTGGGAGATGTAGGGGTGCAGAATGTGGCAGATTCAGAATGTAGGGTACTGGGAGATGTAGGGGTGCAGAATGTGATGGATTCAGAATGTAGGGTACTGGGAGAGGTAGGGGTGCAGAATGTGGATTCAGAATGTAGGGTACTGGGAGATGTAGGGGTGCAGAATGTAGGGTACTGGGAGATGTAGGGGTGCAGAATGTGGAGGATTCAGAATGTGGGGTACTGGGAGATGTAGGGGTGCAGAATGTGGAGGATTCAGAATATAGGGTACTGGGAGATGTAGGGGTGCAGAATGTGGCGGATTCAGAATGTAGGGTACTGGGAGATGTAGGAGGTGCAGAATGTGGGGGATTCAGAATGTAGGGTACTGGGAGATGTAGGGGTGCAGAATGTGGAAGATTCAGAATGTAGGGTACTGGGAGATGTAGGGGTGCAGAATGTGGGGGATTCAGAATGTAGGGTACTGGAAGATGTAGGGGTGCAGAATGTGGGGGATTCAGAATGTAGGGTACTGGGAGATGTAGGAGGTGCAGAATGTGGAGGATTCAGAATGTAGGGTACTGGGAGATGTAGGGGTGCAGAATGTGGGGGATTCAGAATGTAGGGTACTGGGAGATGTAGGGGTGCAGAATGTGGGGGATTCAGAATGTAGGGTACTGGGAGATGTAGGGGTGCAGAATGTGGGGGATTCAGAATGTAGGGTACTGGGAGATGTAGGGGTGCAGAATGTAGGGTACTGGGAGATGTAGGGGTGCAGAATGTAGGGTACTGGGAGATGTAGGGGGTGCAGAATGTAGGGTACTGGGAGATGTAGGGGTGCAGAATGTAGGGTACTGGGAGATGTAGGGGGTGCAGAATGTGGGGGATTCAGAATGTAGGGTACTGGGAGATGTAGGAGGTGCAGAATGTGGGGGATTCAGAATGTAGGGTACTGGGAGATGTAGGGGTGTAGAATGTGGAAGATTCAGAATGTAGGGTACTGGGAGATGTAGGGGTGCAGAATGTGGGGGATTCAGAATGTAGGGTACTGGAAGATGTAGGGGTGCAGAATGTGGGGGATTCAGAATGTAGGGTACTGGGAGATGTAGGAGGTGCAGAATGTGGGGGATTCAGAATGTAGGGTACTGGGAGATGTAGGGGTGCAGAATGTGGGGGATTCAGAATGTAGGGTACTGGGAGATGTAGGGGTGCAGAATGTAGGGTACTGGGAGATGTAGGGGGTGCAGAATGTAGGGTACTGGGAGATGTAGGGGTGCAGAATGTAGGGTACTGGGAGATGTAGGGGTGCAGAATGTGGGGGATTCAGAATGTAGGGTACTGGGAGATGTAGGGGGTGCAGAATGTGATGGATTCAGAATGTAGGGTACTGGGAGATGTAGGGGTGCAGAATGTAGGGTACTGGGAGATGTAGGGGTGCAGAATGTGGAGGATTCAGAATGTAGGGTACTGGGAGATGTAGGGGTGCAGAATGTAGGGTAATGGGAGATGTAGGGGTGCAGAATGTGGAGGATTCAGAATGTAGGGTACTGGGAGATGTAGGGGTGCAGAATGTGGAGGATTCAGAATGTAGGGTACTGGGAGATGTAGGGGTGCAGAATGTAGGGTACTGGGAGATGTAGGGGTGCAGAATGTGGAGGATTCAGAATGTAGGGTACTGGGAGATGTAGGGGTGCAGAATGTGGAGGATTCAGAATGTAGGGTACTGGGAGATGTAGGGGTGCAGAATGTGGAGGATTCAGAATGTAGGGTACTGGGAGATGTAGGGGTGCAGAATGTAGGGTACTGGGAGATGTAGGGGTGCAGAATGTAGGGTACTGGGAGATGTAGGGGTGCAGAATGTGGGGAGTTGGGGCTGCACAGGTTGCATAGCGAAGTGTAATGGATGCAGGGGGTGCTCAATGGGGGGTAGTAGGGGATGCAGGGTGTGGGTACAGGGGAGTGGGGGAATGCAGAGTAATGTGTAAAATGGGGGTTCAGGGGGGTGGGGTCAGAATGTGGGGGATGCAGGAGGTGGGGTACTGGGAGATTCTGGGGGTGTGGTACAGAATGTGGAGTAGTGGGGGTGCAGAATGAGATGTAATGGGGGATGCAGGGGGTGCAGCATGATGGGTAGTCGGGGATACAGGATGTGGGGTACTGGGGGATGCAAAATTAGGTGTTCAATTGGGGATTCAGGGGGGGCAGAATGTGAGAAATGCAGGGAGTGCAGAGTGTGGGATAATGAAGGTTCAGGGGGTACAAAGTGAGGTGTAATTGAGGTTCAGAATTTGGGCTAGTAGGAGGTGCAGGTGGCACAGAGTGAGGTGTAAAGTGGATGCAGAAGGAGTAGTGGGGGACACCGGCAGTGCAGCATGAGATGTAATGGGGGCAAAGCACGAGTAACAAAGGTTGCAGAGAGTGCTGAGTGAGGTGCATTGGGGGATGCAGGGGCTGCAGATAATGGGGTAGTGAGTAATGCAAGAGTTGCAGAGAGTCCGGGTAGTTGGCGATGCAGGGGGTGCAGAGTGTTGGGGTAGTTGGGGATGCAGGGGGTGCAGAGTGTTGGGGTAGTTGGGGATGCAGGGGTGCAGAGTGTTGGGGTAGTTGGGGATGCAAGAGTTGCAGAATGTTGGGGTAGTTGGGGATGCAGGGGGTGCAGAGTGTAGGGGTAGTTGGGGATGCAGGGGGTGCAGAATGTTGGGGTAGTTGGGGATGCAGGGGGTGCAGAGTGTTGGGGTAGTTGGGGATGCAAGAGTTGCAGAATGTTGGGGTAGTTGGTGATGCAGGGGGTGCAGAATGTTGGGGATGCAGGGGGTGCAGAGTGTTAGGGTAGTTGGGGATGCAGGGGGTGCAGAGTGTAGGGGTAGTTGGGGATGCAGGGGTGCAGAAGGTTGGGGATGCAGGGGGTGCAGAATGTTGGGGTAGTTGGGGATGCAGGGGGTGCAGAATGTTGGGGTAGTTGGGGATGCAGGGGGTGCAGAGTGTTGGGGTAGTTGGGGGTGCAGGGGGTGCAGAGTGTTGGGGTAGTTGGGGATGCAGGTGGTGCAGAATGTTGGGGTAGTTTGGGATGCAGGGGGTGCAGAATGTTGGGGTAGTTGGGGATGCAGGGGGTGCAGAATGTTGGGGTAGTTGGGGATGCAGGGGGTGCAGAGTGTTGGGGTAGTTGGGGATCAGTGTTGGGGTAGTTGGGGGTGCAGAGTGTTGGGGTAGTTGGGGGATCAGTGTTGGGGTAGTTGGGGATGCAGAATGTTGGGGTAATTGGGGATGCAGGGGGTGCAGAATGTTGGGGTAGTTGGGGATGCAGGGGGTGCAGAATGTTGGGGTAATTGGGGATGCAGGGGGTGCAGAATGTTATGGTAGTTGGGGATGCAGGGGGTGCAGAATGTTGGGGATGCAGGGGGTGCAGAGTGTTAGGGTAGTTGGGGATGCAGGGGGTGCAGAGTGTTGGGGTAGTTGGGGATGCAGGGGTGCAGAGTGTTGGGGTAGTTGGGGGTGCAGAGTGTTGGGGTAGTTGGGGATGCAGGTGGTGCAGAATGTTGGCGTAGTTGGGGATGCAGGGGTGCAGAGTGTTGGGGTAGTTGGGGGTGCAGAGTGTTGGGGTAGTTGGGGATCAGTGTTGGGGTAGTTGGGGGTGCAGAGTGTTGGGGTAGTTGGGGGATCAGTGTTGGGGCAGTTGGGGATGCAGGGGGTGCAGAATGTTTGGGTAGTTGGGGGTGCAGAGTGTTGGGGTAGTTGGGGGATCAGTGTTGGGGTAGTTGGGGGTGCAGAGTGTTGGGGTAGTTGGGGGATCAGTGTTGGGGTAGTTGGGGGTGCAGAGTGTTGGGGTAGTTGGGGGTGCAGAGTGTTGGGGTAGTTGGGGATGCAGGTGGTGCAGAATGTTGGGGTAGTTGGGGATGCAGGGGTGCAGAGTGTTGGGGTAGTTGGGGGTGCAGAGTGTTGGGGTAGTTGGGGATGCAGGTGGTGCAGAATGTTGGGGTAGTTGGGGATGCAGAGTGTTGGGGTAGTTGGGGGTGCAGAGTGTTGGGGTAGTTGGGGATCAGTGTTGGGGTAGTTGGGGGTGCAGAGTGTTGGGGTAGTTGGGGGATCAGTGTTGGGGCAGTTGGGGATGCAGAATGTTGGGGTAGTTGGGGGTGCAGAGTGTTGGGGTAGTTGGGGGTGCAGAGTGTTGGGGTAGTTAGGGATGCAGGGGGTGCAGAGTGTTGGGGTAGTTGGGGGTGCAGAGTGTTGGGGTAGTTGGGGATGCAGGTGGTGCAGAATGTTGGGGTAGTTGGGGATGCAGGGGTGCAGAGTGTTGGGGTAGTTGGGGGTGCAGAGTGTTGGGGTAGTTGGGGATCAGTGTTGGGGTAGTTGGGGGTGCAGAGTGTTGGGGTAGTTGGGGGATCAGTGTTGGGGCAGTTGGGGATGCAGGGGGTGCAGAATGTTGGGGTAGTTGGGGGTGCAGAGTGTTGGGGTAGTTGGGGGATCAGTGTTGGGGTAGTTGGGGGTGCAGAGTGTTGGGGTAGTTGGGGGATCAGTGTTGGGGTAGTTGGGGGTGCAGAGTGTTGGGGTAGTTGGGGGTGCAGAGTGTTGGGGTAGTTGGGGATGCAGGGGTGCAGAGTGTTGGGGTAGTTGGGGGTGCAGAGTGTTGGGGTAGTTGGGGATGCAGGTGGTGCAGAATGTTGGGGTAGTTGGGGATGCAGAGTGTTGGGGTAGTTGGGGGTGCAGAGTGTTGGGGTAGTTGGGGATCAGTGTTGGGGTAGTTGGGGGTGCAGAGTGTTGGGGTAGTTGGGGGATCAGTGTTGGGGCAGTTGGGGATGCAGGGGGTGCAGAATGTTGGGGTAGTTGGGGGTGCAGAGTGTTGGGGTAGTTGGGGGTGCAGAGTGTTGGGGTAGTTAGGGATGCAGGGGGTGCAGAGTGTTGGGGTAGTTGGGGGATCAGTGTTGGGGCAGTTGGGGATGCAGGGGGTGCAGAGTGTTGGGGTAGTTGGGGGTGCAGAGTGTTGGGGTAGTTAGGGATGCAGGGGGTGCAGAGTGTTGGGGTAGTTGGGGGTGCAGAGTGTTGGGGTAGTTGGGGGTGCAGAGTGTTGGGGTAGTTAGGGATACAGGGGGTGCAGAGTGTTGGGGTAGTTGGGGGTGCAGAGTGTTGGGGTAGTTGGGGGTGCAGAATGTTGGGGTAGTTGGGGGTGCAGAGTGTTGGGGTAGTTGGGGATGCAGGTGGTGCAGAATGTTGGGGTAGTTGGGGATGCAGAGTGTTGGGGTAGTTGGGGATCAGTGTTGGGGTAGTTGGGGGTGCAGAGTGTTGGGGTAGTTGGGGGATCAGTGTTGGGGCAGTTGGGGATGCAGGGGGTGCAGAGTGTTGGGGTAGTTGGGGGTGCAGAGTGTTGGGGTAGTTGGGGATGCAGAATGTTGGGGTAGTTGGGGGTGCAGAATGTTGGGGTAGTTGGGGGTGCAGAGTGTGGTGTAATCGGGGTACAGAGAGTGTGGAGGGGGATGCAGGGGATTCAGAGGTTGCAGGGTGGAGGAGCGTATATGCGGAGACACTGGGGAAGAGTCCCCCGTCAGGCAGGCTGTACAGATCTCCATGATCTCTCCTGGCATCCCTGGCCACACCCCCGGCCCGCCCCTTCTCCGGGAAGAATCCGGGGACAACAATGACGACAAGAGGCAGATCCGCTGCATAGCAATGTTGGATTTTATTCTTGGTTTTGTACAAAATAGACATTTGTGAGATGCCGAGCAGCTAGTACACGCTAACAAAGCACACGTCACATAGAAGTGGGCGGGTCCTCTATATACACAGCTCATGCCATTATTAGTGAGGTTTTCTTTTTTTTCTCTTTTTGTTTGTTTTTAGGTCAGTGCGGTTCAGCTTCCATATTGGGGATGAGAGGAGCATCCAGTCAATGGGACTCCGGGAGATTCTCCATAGAACATTCCTCCGAGTCGTGTAGAAAGATGAGGTTATAGAAACTTTCAGTCCACACCTGTCATGCTGGGAATCTTGACATTCACAAAAAAAAAAAAAAAAAAAGAAAGAGGCATCCCAATGTAAGGTCATGGAAGCCAGCTGGAAGGATGAAGGGATTCTTTTCAGTTCCAGCGCTGGGATATTGCTAACTGTATTTTTCGACTCTCAGCTTTTACATACATGGGCTGAGTTTCAAGCGATCGTAAATAATCTCTGTATTTATAAAGCATGCTACTATTTCTTTTTTTTTTTAACCCCTCCCCCCAATATAAAAACGACGACGGAAAAAAAGGGGAACGCCCTTTTCAATTTCTACGTCATGGAAGATTATTGCATTTATGCAAAAAAAAAAAAAAAAAAGGACACGAATGTGCATAGGATTTCTGTACTGATCTCAATTGATGTTGTCACCTTTCCGGTGACGTTTTCAGCGCATTCCCTGGAATGAGACCGTCCAATGACAACCATTGTAGATCCCGGCTGCCATGATGGCCGACAGCCTTCTCCAGAGCGGCCCTTCCAAGGACATTTCTGTGCAGGGGCGGACTGACCATTCAGTCACTCGGGCTCTGCCCGAGGGCCCGGGGTCAGTAAGGGGCCCCATGAGATGCCCCTGGTACCTTTTTTAAAGGCTTTTTTTGAGTGTGGGCAAGGACACCGGGGCCCCATGATCCCCTATTGCCCGGGGGCCCAATGAGTTGTCAGTCCGCCCGTTTCTGTATCGAAAGATTTTATTCGTTAGTCAGTTTGATACAAGTTATAAAAATTTCCAATTTATTTGGCAAAAATATATACTTTCAGCAACTTCTTTCCCCGGAAATAGTTGCCTGACTCTCAGGTGAGAGTCGGGTCTACCATGACCATTTTCAGATTCTCCTCCTACAATTCTCTCTTCTGCATCGGTTTTCCTCCAGTCCTTCAAGATCACCCAACCCCCTGAGGGCTTCCAGATTCTGGTAAGTCATCCCTAGACACCCCGCGAGCACTGGCCTAGGGTTGTGGGGAAGGGGCCCTTGTCCTCATCAACATGGGGCCAAGGTACTCTACGGGGGGGGTGCCCCTGTCTACCAAAGCACCCCACCATATCAAGGGCATGTGGCCTGGTATGGTTCAATAGGGGGGGGGTGCTCACTCATCCCCCTCCTTTAGTTTGATTTCCCCAACCTCACTAGCACCAGGAACTCTTTGGGGTGCAGAGTGTTGTGAGGCCATACATGGTTCCAATTCCGAACGATTTTCAGACGAAAATCGAACCTAAGAATAATCGGCCGATTTTCACTCTGTTAGTGGGGCAATGGCATCGGCCGATTTTCGTGGTTCCTCCCCTTTTCGTTTATTGGGCATGCTGGAAAATTTGTGAAAAATGGGCTATTTATGAAATCATTGGTGGCACCATTGGATTACAGAATGAATGAAAAATCGTTCGGAATTCGAACCGCGTATGGCCTGCATTGGGGTAGTTGGGGAAGTATGGAATGCAGAGTGTTGGGTTAGTTGGGGATGCAGCGTGTTGAGTTAGTTGGGGTAGTTGGGGGCGCAGAATGTTGAGGTAGTTGGGGATGCAGAGAGTTGGGTTAGTTGGGGATGCAGGGGGCGCAGAGTGTTGGGGTAGTTGGGGATGCAGGGGGCGCAGAGTGTTGGGTTAGTTGGGGATGCAAGGGGTGCAGAGTGTTGGGGTAGTTGAAGATGCAGGGGGCGCAGAGTGTTGGGGTAGTTGAAGATGCAGGGGGTGCAGAGTGTTGGGGTAGTTGGGGATGCAGAGTGTTGGGTTAGTTGGGGATGCAGGGGGCGCAGAGTGTTGGGGTAGTTGGGGATGCTGGGGGCGCAGAGTGTTGGGGTAGTTGAAGATGCAGGGGGTGCAGAGTGTTGGGGTAGTTGGGGATGCAGGGGGCGCAGAGTGTTGGGGTAGTTGGGGATGCAGGGGGCACAGAGCTTTGGAGTAGTTGGGGATGCAGGGGGCGCAGAGTGTTGGGGTAGTTGGGGATGCAGAATGTTGGGGTAGTTGGGGATGCAGGGGATGCAGAATGTTGGGGTAGTTGGGGATGCAGGGGGTGCAGAGTGTAGGGGTAGTTGGGGATGCAGGGGGCGCAGAATGTTGGGGTAGTTGGGGATGCAGGGGGCGCAGAATGTTGGGGTAGTTGGGGATGCAGGGGGCGCAGAATGTTGGGGTAGTTGGGGATGCAGGGGGCGCAGAATGTTGGGGTAGTTGGGGATGCAGGGGGCGCAGAGTGTTAAGGTAGTTGGGGGTGGAGAATGTTGGGGTAGTTGGGGATGCAGGGGGCGCAGAGAGTTGGGGTAGTTGGGGATGCAGGGGGCGCAGAGTGTTAAGGTAGTTGGGGGTGGAGAATGTTGGGGTAGTTGGGGATGCAGGGGGCGCAGAGTGTTGGGGTAGTTGGGGATGCAGGGGGTCTCACCAGTGCTCTATGACTATCCTGTTCCCGGCCCAGCTCGACTCCCCTCCCTCCCCTTCTTCTCCCCCTCCCCCTCTCCCTCATCTCTCTTCCTCTTCTTCATTGATGTGACCACAGGGAAGTCAGGGAATAGTGGTGCTGAGAGGATGGGAGTGGGCACCCTCTAGTGGTTGGAGACTGGAAGGACAGGTTGTGCTGACTCGCTCCCCTGCCGCTCCACCTCCTGCTCCGTGGCCAGCAGCAGGCCACGGACCAGGGGGGTGGGCGGGGGTTTGGGGGGGTCTCCTGTGCTAAAGCACTATGTGTCGCCCACAATTGTCATGGCTTCCTGTGTGTCGGTATAGTTGCTCGCACTCTTCATTGGGAGAGCGTGTGACAGGGTGACAATGCAGGAGCACAACTGGGAGACAGCGTTGTCACCCTATAACAGGAAGTGCTTGGACAGAGACCTTCATGGCAGGATCACCAAGGAGTGTATTTGTTTCAAAAAATGTGCATAGCTATTGGTCCAGTGAAACCTCTGGGACATTCGCTCTGTGCCAACGGAGCAAAACTGAATGTTCCCCTTCTATTTCCTCTACAGGTGGAATGTTACCCCTTCATAAAAGAAAAAAATCCAAAAAAAAATCGAGTGATCTGGGAAAATACCACATTATGGCCACTAGATGGAGCTGGAGAATCTAAGAAAACAAGTGTGATCCTCTGCTCCATCTAGTGGCCATAATGCAGTATTTCATGAAGGAATAAACCTTCACCCTGTAATGGGAATCGAGGGAGAACGATCGATTGCACCCGATTCGCACAGAACAAATGCTGGAGGAAGAGCTATGCTGTGAATTGCAGGGAGGATCCCATTGGTTGTAAGAGCATTCCATATTATTTCTATGATCGGGGGCCGAAGTTACCATTCTGATCCCCTGACCACCTATGTGAAGCCGTCACGGAAGATCCGAGAACTGCCGGTGCTGAGATATTCATTGGATATCATATATCTGTGGAGCGAACGTCTCACAATCTGCCAACTCACCCCCTATAATGCCCATAATGGGTGTAATCTGTGTATTTCCTGTGATCCACAGCGACATCTAGTGGCCACAATGTGGTATTTCCCCAGCTAAGGCGCTTCAGGAAAATACCTCATTCTGCCAGCAGATGGAGCTGTCCATCGTAGGAAGTACTAAGACACGTGGCAGGGGTTGTGTGCGACTTCTTACATTCTTCCTTTGGCTACCAGTACCACTTGCTACTAAAATAGGATTTTTTTTTGGTATGGTGCATTGGAGGAAAGCAACTCCCGACACGTGCGGTTCGTTTCATTCCGATTCGAAATTCAGACGAATTTTCCGCTATTCGGAGATTCGCAATTCCAATTGTAACGAATTTAAACGAATCTGAAACAACAAAACGAAATTCGTCCGACGTTCAAAATCGATTGGAATTCAAAAACAAATTTGAGAAAAAAAAATTTAATTTGAACTAGAAGACAAGAATAGCATGAAATAGAACAAAATAGAAAATAAAAGAATAGAATAAAAAAGAATAGAGTAAAACAGAAATAAAATAGAACAGGAAATAAAGGAATAGAATAGAATAGAGGAACATTTAGCAGAATATAAAATAAAAGAATAGAACAGAATACAAATGAAAAGAATAGAATGGAAAAGAATAGAGTAAAACAGAACAAAATAGAATAGAAAATAAAGGAATAGAATGGATTAGAAAAGAATAGAGTAAAAAAGAACAGAATAGAAAATAAAAGAATAGAATATAAAATAATAGAGTAAAACAGAACAAAATAGAAAATGAAAGAATAAAAAAGAATAGAATCAATTTAGAATAGAATAGAAGATATTAGAATAGGATAGAAAATCAAAGAATAGAATAGAAAAGAACAGAAAATATTAGAATAGAGAATCAAAGAATAGAATAAAAAAGAATAGCATTGAAAAGATTTAAATAGAAAATCAAGAATAGAATAGAAAAACAATGGAACAGAAGGAATATAACTGTCTTCTGAAATTTGAATGTTGAATAGAACAAATTCAATAATGGAAAATAAAAGAATAGAACAGAATACAAAAGAAAAGAATAGAGTAAAACAGAACAAAATAGAATAGAAAATAAAAGAGTAGAGTAGAATAGAATCAATTAGAATAGAATAGAAAACATTAGAAAAGGATAGAAAATATTAGAATAGAGGATCAAAGATTAGAATTGAAAAGATTTAAATAGAAAATCAAGAATAGGCTAGAAAAACAATAGCATAGAATAGAATAGATTGAATATAAATGATTTCCGAAATTTGAATTTTGAATAGAACAGAACACAAAAGAATAGATGAGAAAATAATAGAGCACAACAAAATAGAATATAAAGGAATAGAAAAGAATGAAATCAATTAGAATAGAAAAAATTAGAATAGGATAGAAAATCAAAGAATAGAATAGAAAAGAACAGAAAATATTAGAATAGAGAATCAGAGAACAGAATAGAAAAGATTTAAATAGAAAATCAAGAATAGAATAGAAAAAATATAACTGTCTGCCGAAATTTGAATTTTGAAGAGAACACATTCAATAATAGAAAATAAAAGAATAGAATAGAAAAGAATAGTTTTAAACGGAACAGAATAGAATAGAAAATAAAGGAATAGAATAGTAAAGAATATAATCTAAGTTTATAGAACCAAAATCGCAACTTTTTGCTTTAAAAAAAGTCCCCGCCCCTTTCCAAAAAACGCACCGGGGTGAAAACGCGGAGATGTGAACGTGTCCCACAGGAAATCATGTTACATGGACTGCGCTGCGTTTCTGCAAACGTTGATGAAAACGCAGAGGTGTGAGCCCGGGGTGAGTCATTCAACCTACTTTCCTGCAGACGCCCATTTGGGACAGCTTCTGGTAAGCTTCGGTTTGCCCTGCTGCGACTCTGCCACTTTCAGTGCGACTTGATGCCACTTCCAGTGTGACTCTGCAGTGCGACTTGATGCCACTTCCAGTGTGACTCTGCAGTGCGACTTGATGCCACTTCCAGTGTGACTCTGCAGTGCGACTTGATGCCACTTCCAGTGTGACTCTGCAGTGCGACTTGATGCCACTTCCAGTGTGACTCTGCACTGCGACTTGATGCCACTTCCAGTGTGACTCTGCAGTGCGACTTGATGCCACTTCCAGTGTGACTCTGCAGTGCGACTTGATGCCACTTCCAGTGTGACTCTGCAGTGCGACTTGATGCCACTTCCAGTGTGACTCTGCAGTGCGACTTGATGCCACTTCCAGTGTGACTCTGCAGTGCGACTTGATGCCACTTCCAGTGTGACTCTGCAGTGCGACTTGATGCCACTTCCAGTGTGACTTTGGCTTTTGTGAAAAAAAAAACCCTCTGAAGTCGGATGTCGCATCAAAGTCGCACAGATGAAGACCCTCCTTGCTGCTTTTGTGATTTCTGCATTGCAGTCTATGGACTGGAGTCGCACCGAAGACGCAGAAAAGTAGCGCTGGAACTATGAATATGTTTTGACTCACAATGGAAGTCGCATCCAGTCCCATGATATCCAGTCACGTGATAAGTCGCATCAGTGTGAACCGAGGCTACACACAACACACATCAAGGGACAGAAGTGCGCTTTGTGGGCGTGGCCCCCCGCAGGTCACACCTACTCATTATCATATACATGTCACAAACACCTCGCTAGCCAATCCTGACATTCTAAGGTGAGAAACAACAAAATCTGATGACAGAAGAAACATTGTTTCGGGATTCAAATAATTTTTTGGTCACATGACCTGCAGAATTCTAAAATGCAGTACGGCGATGCAGGCGTGTTGTAGGTACAAATGAGGCGGTATCATCTCGGCTCGATTCCCCGGCTGCTGTCTCATTACATTTCCCAGCATGCCTTGCGAGCCTAGGCTGGGTTTATTATGTTCACATTTGCATTGAAGTCACTAGGGGCCGTTTTTGCATTGAAGTCTACGGGGATGTGATTTTGCATTAAAGTCTATGGGATGCAATTTTGCTTTGACATCACTAGGGGGCATTTTTGCATTAAAGTCTATGGGAACGTGATTTAGCCTGAAAGTCTATTGGACGCGATTTTACATTGAAGACACTAGGGGCGTTTTTGCATGAAAGTCTATGGGAAGTGACTTTGCATGAAAATCGATGGGGCTTGATTTTGAATTGAAGTCACTAGTGGGTGGTTTTGCATTGAAGTCTATGTGGATGTGGTTTTGCAATTAAGTCACTAAAGGACGTTTTTGCAAAAAAAGTCTATAAGGAGGCGCAATTTTGCATTTAAGTCGCTAGGGGACATTTTTGTATGAAAGTCTATGGGACGTGTTTTTGCATGAAAGTCTATGGGAAGCAATTTTGCATGAAAGTCTATGGGACACGACTTTGCATGTGAGTTGCCTGACACATTTATTTTATAATAGAACAGAGAAGCCATTATCGGCACCTTGCCTTTGGTCTGCACTATAGAGGGCTCGAGGCTCTGCAGCAAGCAGGGGGCACTGTAGGAGGCTGAGTGGCACTATGGGAAGTTGGGGGGCATTGTGAAGGTTGAAGGCTCCCTGGGGCCAGAGGGTACTGTGGGCCACTATGGGAGGTTGAGGGACACTATGGGAGCTGGTCTGCACTATAAAGGGCTGGAGGCTCTGCAGCAAGCTGGGGGGCACTGTGGGAAGTTTGGTGGGCATTGTGGAGGTTGAAGGCTCTCAGGGGGCCTGTGGGCCACTATTGGAAGTTGGGGGGCATTGTGGAGGTTGAAGGCTCTCAGGGGGCCTGTGGGCCACTATTGGAAGTTGGGGGGCATTGTGGAGGTTGAAGGCTCTCAGGGGGCCTGTGTGCCACTATGGGAGGTTGGGGAGCATTGTGGAGGTTGAAGGCTCTCAGGGGGCCTGTGGGCCACTATTGGAAGTTGGGGGGCATTGTGGAGGTTGAAGGCTCTCAGGGGGCCTGTGGGCCACTATTGGAAGTTGAGGGGCATTGTGGAGGTTGAAGGCTCTCAGGGGGCCTGTGTGCCACTATGGGAGGTTGGGGAGCATTGTGGAGGTTGAAGGCTCTCAGGGGGCCTGTGTGCCACTATGGGAGGTTGGGGAGCATTGTGGAGGTTGAAGGCTCTCTGGGACTAGGGGGCAATGTGGGCCACTATGGGAGGTTGAGGGACACTATAGAGGGCTGGGGCCTCTGCACCAAGCCGAGGGGCACTGTAGGAGGCTGAGTGACACTGTGGGAAGTTTGGTGGGCATTGTGAAGGTTGAAGGCTCTCAGTGTGCACTGTGGGCCACTATGGGAGGTTGGGGGACACTATGGGAGGTTAGGGGGGACTATGGGAACTGGTCTGCATTATAGAAGGCTGGAGGCTCTTCAGCAAGCTGAGGGCACTGTAGGAGGCTGAGTGGCACTGTGGAACGTTTGGTAGGCATTGTGGAGGTTGAAGGCTCTCAGGGGGCACTGTGGGAGGTTGGGGGGCACTATGGGAGCCGCTCTGCACTATAAAGGTCTGGAGGCTCTGTAGCAAACTGAGGGGCACTGTAGGAGGCTGAGTGGCACTGTGGGAGGTTGGGGGGCACTGTGGGAGGCTGGGTGGCACTGTAGGAGGTTGGGGGGCACTGTGGGAGGCTGGGTGGCACTGTAGGAGGTTGGGGGGCACTGTGGGAGGCTGGGTGGCACTGTGGGAGGTTGGGGGGCACTGTGGGAGGTTGGGGGACACTGTGGGAGGCTAAGTGGCACTGTAGGAGGTTGGGGGGCACTGTGGGAGGTTGGGGGGCACTGTGGGAGGTTGGGGGACACTGTGGGAGGCTGAGTGGCACTGTAGGAGGCTGAGTGGCACTGTGGGAGGTTGGGGGGCACTGTGGGAGGTTGGGGGGCACTGTGGGAGGTTGGGGGGCACTGTAGGAGGCTGAGTGGCACAGTGGGAGGTTGGGGGGCACTGTGGGAGGTTGGGGGGCACTGTGGACGGTTAAGGGACCTCTGTTTTTCTGGAAGCCCATGAGAGTGGAGGCCACGGGCCGCTGATGCCTGACTTTGCACGCCTTCCTCCTGGTCTCCTGGGTCCAACGGTCACCCCACCAGAAGTCATAATTCAGCTAAATGTAGGGACTGGAAGGCTAACAATCCAATGGCTTCTCATATCTCTTGGGGAATCCCGCTCAGAAACCCCCCCCCTGCACCCGCGTTCCCAGCTCCGCCCCAATGCCACACCCATCACAAGAGCGTCTCACTCCCTACTAGAGCTTGAATCGGTTTTATAACAAGAAAGCAGCCGGAAGTGCAAATCTGTGACCCGATACCAACCAACCCGAATCAAGATATCAGTTTTGGGGGGGCGGACTGGCCCTTTAAATAGATTCTGTCTATCTCCAGGCCCGGGGCGGACTGACAACTCATGGGGCCCCCGGGCAATAGGGGATCATGGGGCCCCTGTGTCCTTGCCCAAACTCAAAGAACACCCAAAAAAGCCTATAAAAGGCACCAGGGGCATTTCATGGGGCCCCCTACTGATCCCGGGCAACTCATGGGGTCCCCGGGCAATAGGGGATCATGGGGCCCCTGTGTCCTTGCCCACACTCAAAGAACACTCAAAAAAGCCTATAAAAGGTACCAGGGGCATTTCATGGGGCCCCCTACTGATCCCGGACAACTCATGGGGCCCCCAGGCAATAGGGGATCATGGGGCCCCTGTGTCCTTGCCCAAACTCAAAGAACACCCAAAAAAAGCCTATAAAAGGTACCAGGGGCATTTCATGGGGCCCCCTACTAACCCCGGGCCCTCGGGCAGTGCCCGAGTGCTCGAATGGTCAGTCCGCCCCTGCTCCAGGCATGGAAAATGTATGTATTAATGGGACCCAGCAGATCCGACTGTCTGTCCTACGAGGGACCGCCGTGAATGTGCTCTGCAAGGTGCCGCAGAATCGATCGACTCCATAGAAACGAATCATCCTGATAAATATCGATACGTGGCTACAGATGCAGCAACATTGTCCACGTTTCCCCAAGAAAAGGAACATTTACGTCGCGATTTCCTGATTCTGGACAAAAACCTTCATCTCTGTAAAAGGATACAGAAGGTCCCCGTGATATATGGAAAAGAAAATAAAATCGAACGATAGTTGAACTTTTTTTTCCAAATCCAATCAGTATTCTGGACGGATCCACTAGGTGGCAGTGTGCTAACGTCGGGAAACTGGAGTTTTTGGAATCTTCGGCGGGAGGTTTCCTTTGTCCCCCCCTACCTTTTTTTTTTTTTTTCTTTTTTTAAGTGTTTACAACAGCCGTAAAGTAGTACAGAGATTATAATTGCATTTTAGTTTGCATCAGACACACTATTCTGTAATTGTGCAGCCAGAAGAATGTCTATTCAAAAGTGCGATCCCGAAATCCGTTCCTTCGCCGCTTTTTGCTAAATGACGTTGTCGAAGAGCTGCATGGATCTCATAATGTTTTCATCCTGCGATTGGAAACAAAAAAAAAACAAAAAACAATACAATATAACAAAATGTAACAAGTAATTGAATTGATTACCGTTCATCAGGGGTGGGCAACTGCGGCCCTCCAGCTGTTAGTGAACTACAAGTCCCATCATGCCTCTGCCTTTGGGAATCATGCTTGTAACTGTCAGTTTTGCAATGCCTCATGGGACTTGTAGTTCTACAACAGCTGGAGGGCCACAGTTGCCCACCCCTGCCGTACATGAACCGATTTCCTCCCGCCCACGGGTCATTTAACTGCTGGCGGGCGTCACAGCCAAGCTTGATGACATCGCGGCTTTACTTCCTGGTTTTCAGCACGCATGCGCGCCCCCTGCTGGCCAGTGCTTGTAAGCAGGTTTCGGCCAGGGGCGGACTGACAACGCATGGGGCCCCCGGGGAATAGGGGATCATGGGGCCCCTGTGTCCTTGCCCAAACTCAAAAAAGCCTATGAAAAATGTACCAGGGGCATCTCATGGGGCCCCCTATGGACCCGAGTTTCCAAATAGTCAGTCTGCCCCTGGTTTCGGCCAATGATTTTGGTTGTATACCTGCTGATCGGCTGTGGCCAATCGCAGCACAAGGTTCTGTGTTTGCAAACACACAGAACTCTGTATACAGACACCTGGTTATTTCTTCTCCCTGAAATCAAATCGGAGTTCGGCCATATCTGTCAGTAAAAGCCTCACACATTACACTCGTTTTGGCGCACATTTAACCCCTTGGTTGCCCCTGGATGTTAACCCCTTCCCAGCCGGTATCACTAGTACAGTGACAGTGTCAGGGGTAGACTGACCATTGGGGTACTCTGGTACTGCCCGAGGGCCCAGGGTCAGTAGGTGGCCCCATGAGATGCCCCTGGTACCTTTCATAGGCTTTTTTGGGTGTGGTTTGAGTGTGGGCGAGGACACAGGGGCCCCATGATCCCCTATTGCCCGGGGGCCCCATGCGTTGTCAGTCCGCCCCTGGACAGTGTAAGGTATATCTGATCACTGTATTAGTGTTGTTAGCGACCTCTGTGTCAGTTGGTGTCCCTCCCAGCCAGGGTCTGTTAGCGCCAGATTGCCCGCCGCAGCCTTTTTACATAATGCGGAGGATTAACCCCTTAGGTTCCACAGTGAGTATAACAAGCACGCTTTACTGCATCTACAGACTGATTGTACTGCTGTGGGTTTAGTTTACTTGCTTGGCTGGTATACTAATCCCTGTAGGTTCATGTGGACGCTATAAAGCAAAAAGTTTGTGAACACCTGACCATCACACCTATATGAGCTTGTTGGACGTTGGATTCCCAAACTATGGTCAGAGTTGCCCAAGTGGAAGCAGGTGAGTAGAGCAGGTCCCCTAAGGTGCCCCGGGGTCCCCCTACATCAGTGTTTCTCAACTCCAGTCCTCATGGACCCCCAACAGGTCATGTTTTCAGGATTTCCATTATTTTGCACAGGTGATTTGATCAGTTTCACTGCCTTAGTAATTACCTCAGCTGTTTCATCTGAGGGAAATCCTGAAAACATGACCTGTTGGGGGTCCATGAGGACTGGAGTTGAGAAACACTGCCCTACATAGACCCTGAGAGTGAAGGAGTAACATCTAGCTACTGTGCTCCTGCTCTTCCCTCCCTCTTGGGGGAGGGAAGGGTGCCCCGGGGTCCCCCTACATGGACCCTGAGAGTGAAGGAGCAACATCTAGCTACCGTTTTCCTGCTCTTCCCTCCCTCTTGGGGGAGGGGAGGGTGCCCCGGGGTCCCCCTACATGGACCCTGAGAGTGAAGGAGTATCATCTAGCTACCATGCTCCTGCTCTTCCCTCCCTCTTGGGGGAGGGAAGGGTGCCCCGTGGTCCCCCTACATAAACCCCGAGAGTGAAGGAGTAACATCTAGCTACCGCCGTGTTCCTGCTCTTCCCTCCCTCTTGCTGGAGGGAAGGGTGAACCGGGGTCCCCCTACATAGACCCTGAGAGTGAAGGAGTAACATCTAGCTAATGTGCTCCTTCTCTTCCCTCCCTCTTGGGGGAGGGGAGGGTGCCCCGGGGTCCCCCTACATAGACCCTGAGAGTGAAGGAGTAACATCTAGCTACTGTGCTCCTTCTCTTCCCTCCCTCTTGGGGGAGGGAAGGGTGCCCCGGGGTCCCCCTACATGGACCCTGAGAGTGAAGGAGTATCATCTAGCTACCATGCTCCTGCTCTTCTCTCCCTCTTGGGGGAGGGAAGGGTGCCCCGTGGTCCCCCTACATAAACCCCGAGAGTGAAGGAGTAACATCTAGCTACCGCCGTGTTCCTGCTCTTCCCTCCCTCTTGCTGGAGGGAAGAGTGAACCGGGGTCCCCCTACATAGACCCTGAGAGTGAAGGAGTAACATCTAGCTACTGTGCTCCTTCTCTTCCCTCCCTCTTGGGGGAGGGGAGGGTGCCCCGGGGTCCCCCTACATAGACCCTGAGAGTGAAGGAGTAACATCTAGCTACTGTGCTCCTTCTCTTCCCTCCCTCTTGGGGGAGGGGAGGGTGCCCCGGAGTTCCCCTACATAGACCCTGAGAGTGAAGGAGTAACATCTAGCTACTGTGCTCCTTCTCTTCCCTCCCTCTTGGGGGAGGGGAGGGTGCCCCGGAGTTCCCCTACATAGACCCTGAGAGTGAAGGAGTAACGTCTAGCTACCGTGCTCCTGCTCTTCCCTCCAGTTCATCTCAAAGGTGTCCAGTAGGGTTGAGATATGGACTTTGTACAGGACACCTAACTTCCTCCACAACAATTCCAACTACTCATCAACAGCTTGTGGACAACTGACCACCTGTTATGAATGTAGCGCCCTCCTACCCTCCTAGTAGGTTGCTGGTAGAAATAGTAGTCAGAGGAGCAGGATTTGATTGCTTTTGGTTATTCTGGGTCCTACTGGTTGCAGTTTCAACTACTTCCCTCTGTCCTGTAGTAGGTTCTAGAGGGTTAGAAGAGGAAGACCCTGGGTTTAATATTCATACAGCTTCAGCCAATCTCTGGTCAATGAGATAACCAGCATGGGGCTGAGGTGTGTATAAATAGTCTGGGGCCTTAAAACGATAGAATCCTTGCCCTGGAGGACATGGCCCAGCCTGAAGGGCTGCTGCCCTTCTGGGCAGATTAGCTGAAGAATGCAGGGGTTTCAATGAAGTCCCAGCTTAGGGAGAACTGGGGGCCCTACTACTAAAGCTGCTGAGTTTTGGAGAAAGTCTGCAGAGGATCTGGCCTGGAGGGCCTGTCTGGTACCGGAAGGAGGCATCCATGTACACAAGGACACAGTGAGTAGAGGCCTGAGATAGAGAGAGATCCTAGAGACTGTAGCTGCTTAACCCTTGAAGAGACTGTTCCAGAGTTGCTGGCTTAGGGCAGCTTTCATAGTGGGAGTCCCCTAAGCTGTAGGTCCTCTATCTGTTATCACAAGAGGTCTACCCTGAAGAGTTTGCTTAGTACCAGAGAGTGCCCTCTCTTTCAGTTTCCAGCACATTTGAAGAATCCCAAGGCTCACCCCAAACCCAACCAAGTTTAACCAGCATTAAACTTCAAAAAAGACACTCAGGGCCTGGGTATTGTGTTCAGAGCAGGGGCGGACTGACCATTTGGAAACTCGGGCACTGCCCGAGGGCCCGGGGTTAGTAGGGGGCCCCATGAGTTGCCCCTGGTACCTTTTTCATAGGCTTTTTTGAGTTTGGCCAAGGACACAGGGGCCCCATGATCCTCTATTGCCCGGGGGCCCCATGAGTTGTCAGTCCGCCCCTGGTTCAGAGACTGGGAAAATTCTGTGTGCCTGACTGCTCGCACCCACTTGGGAATAGAACTTGGAACAAACCCGTCAGGGGTCAGTGTGCTACAGGAAGACCAAGCCAGCCTGCATGGCAGGTTGTCTGCATGAGCACCCGCACATGTGCATAATTCAGTAATAGAATTTTGCATGGCCAACATTTGTGTGTGGATATGTTCAGGTTCCTTGCAAATCGAGGTGCCAAGTGGGCCATTTAAGCCTGAGAGCTACAGTATTGTACCTACGACCTACAATTCTGCATCGGATCCTGACCTTTTCTTACCAACCTGGTCTGAATTCCGAATCTTCTCTGGCTCTCCCCAGTCTGCTGTGGTGCTCCTGTTTTGACCCTGGCTTTGTTCTTGACTACTTCCCTTCTACCCTGCTGCCCGCAAGTCCATGAATTTATCATTGCCTGTTGTATTGTTACCGTCTCGCCTGGCTGTTGCCCAAATAGACTTTTTTTAGGGGAATTGACCTTGGATGGAGTAAGGGGTGCATGGGATGCCCAAGGGACTGTAAACTGAGGAAAACTTCCTAACAACTATGTACAAGTCTGCAAAGAAGGGTTTCCTCTTCTAGGAGAGCTCTCCAGCCTCTCCTGGCGTACCACCCCAGACCCCAGATAAGTCATCTTCTATCCAGCAATCTAGAGGAATCCCTGAGCGAAGGGGATTCAGTGGCTACTACTGTAAAGGTGGACAGTCCTTAGAACAGAGCGAGTCAGGTTTCCAACCCAAATGCTTTTCCCTTGTCTGGCCCAGGGGGTGCAGGATTACTCACTCAGTCCTGTGAGCCGGTGGGTTGGTAGCTGCTTTCAGGCCTTCCGCTGGACTGGCTCCACAGGCGGTCCTCGCTCTGGGGGCCGATGAGGTCTGAGTGATCCTACTTTCCAGCTTCCTGCCTGTAGGTAGGCCCCTTCCCACTGGGTCCCCTCCCCAGGCTCCTGCATCTCGTCTTCTCACTCCATCTTCCATGTGAACTCTCCTGCTGCTGAGCATGCTCAAACATAATTAAAGGCTGTCCCAACCCCATACCAAGCCTCTCCTGCCTGGGGATTGGTCAGGATCCTTTAAGACCTCACCACCACCCACTGAGTTCCAGAGACTTCTCCAAATCTCTAGATCAGTTGGAGGCATCAGTGAACTGATCTGCAGAGCTTCTCAGCCCTGATCCGAATTTGACCCCTCTGATTATCACCCAGGCTGCTACTCGGCCTTCTATTTAAAAAAAATAATAATTAGTTAGCTCCCCCCTGCTAACTAGGAGGGTGCTACATTTCTAAGAGAGGGTTTCCACCCACTCTCTTCTCTCAGTGGCCAAACAGAGCACTGGAGGAGCAAAAAGAAGATAAGAACGGGCAGGGCAAAGGTTCACTTAACCATTCACAAAATGAATATCTGTCCAGTATGGAGGTCGTAAATAGCCACATTACCTTCTGACATGATTCTATGAATTCTTCGATTGTGACTACACCATCCTTATTTCTATCCATTTTCTAGGGAAAAAGAAAGATGGACGTGTTAAATATGCAGAGCGGTATGGCAGACACAGTATAGAGAAGGCTTGGCCTGGAAGTTCACCTGGAAAAAGTTCTCCACGTGCTCTCTGGGTGCCTCTTCCCTCATATTCGGGTACGTGTACTTGCCCATCATGTCGTATATGGATTTCATGATGTCCATCATCTCCTACAAGAAGACAACAGAAATAGTAGCATAATAACTTCAGTGATCAAATATATATCATCTGATGTAGGTCTAGAGAGCCCCGTTCCCTTCCTGAGAACCCTGCCTTTAAATTCAAGGCATTGTGGGTCTACAGAACGCAACCTCTTCATTTTAAAAGGTGGGGCAAAGTAAAACTAATCATTGAATGGAGATTTCAGAGCAGGTTTTGAACACCAATACTGGGAAGCATTGATATTGTAGATCCAACTTTTTTTTTTTTTACCACAGAGGAGCCCTTAAAATAACTATTAGGACTCAGGAACCCCTGCTAAAATCAATTCATTGGTGGTCAGTGAGAAGAATGCCCCTTACATTGGTGGTCAGTGGGAAGAATGTCTCCTACATTGGGGGTCAGTGGGAAGAATGCCCCTTACATTGGTGGTCAGTGGGAAGAATGTCTCCTACATTGGGGGTCAGTGGGAAAAATGCCCCTTACATTGGTGGTCAGTGGGAAGAATGTTCCTTACATTGGGGGTCAGTGGGAAGAAGGTCCCTTACATTGGTGGTCAGTGGGAAGAATGTCCCTTACATTGGTGGTCAGTGGGAAGAATGCCCCTTACATTGGTGGTCAGTGGGAAGAATGTCCCTTACATGGGTGGTCAGTGGGAAGAATGTCCCTTACATTGGAGGTCAGTGGGAAGAATGTCCCTTACATTGGTGATCAGTGGGAAGAATGTCCCTTACATTGGTGATCAGTGGGAAGAAGGTCCCTTACAATGGTGGTCAGTGGGAAGAATGTCCCTTACATTGGTGGTCAGTGGGAAGAATGTCCCTTACATTGGTGATCAGTGGGAAGAATGCTCCTTACATTGGTGGTCAGTGGGAAGAATGTTCCTTACATTGGTGGTCAGTGGGAAGAATGTCCCTTACATTGGGGGTCAGTGGGAAGAATGTTCCTTACATTGGCGGTCAGTGGGAAGAATGTCCCTTACATTGGTGGTCAGTGGGAAGAATGTTCCTTACACTGGTGATCAGTGGGAAGAATGCTCCTTACATTGGGGGTCAGTGGGAAGAATGTCCCTTACATTGGGGGTCAGTGGGAAGAATGTCCCTTACATTGGTGGTCAGTGGGAAGAATGCTCCTTACATTGGGGGTCAGTGGGAAGAATGCTCCTTACATTGGGGGTCACTGGGAAGAATGTTCCTTACACTGGTGATCAGTGGGAAGAATGCTCCTTACATTGGGGGTCAGTGGGAAGAATGTCCCTTACATTGGGGGTCAGTGGGAAGAATGTCCCTTACATTGGAGGTCAGTGGGAAGAATGCTCCTTACATTGGTGGTCAGTGGGAAGAATGCTCCTTACATTGGGGGTCAGTGGGAAGAATGTCCCTTACATTGGGGGTCAGTGGGAAGAATGTCCCTTACATTGGTGGTCAGTGGGAAGAATGCTCCTTACGTTGGTGGTCAGTGGGAAGAATGTCCCTTACATTGGGGGTCAGTGGGAAGAATGCTCCTTACATTGGAGGTCAGTGGGAAGAATGTCCCTTACATTGGGGGTCAGTGGGAAGAATGTCCCTTACATTGGGGGTCGGTGGGAAGAATTCTCCTTACATTGGTGATCAGTGGGAAGAATGTCCCTTACATTGGTGATCAGTAGGAAGAATGTCCCTTACATTGGTGATCAGTGAGAAGAATGTCCCTTACATTGGGGGTCGGTGGGAAGAATTCTCCTTACATTGGTGATCAGTGGGAAGAATGTCCCTTACATTGGTGATCAGTAGGAAGAATGTCCCTTACATTGGTGATCAGTGGGAAGAATGTCCCTTACATTGGGGGTCAGTGGGAAGAATGCTCCTTACATTGGTGATCAGTGGGAAGAATGCTCGTAATATGGGTGGTCAGTAGAAAGAATGTTCCCTACACTAGTGGTCAATGAGAAGAACCCTCATTACATTGGTGGTCAGAATGCCACCCTCAAGACATTGATGTCCAACCCTGGCACTTCCAAGTAGCATGCCCCCAGAACTATGAAAGCACCGTCAGATGGGAGGTCAACCAGTCACAACTCAAGAAGTCCCTAGCAACCTCTGAAGGAATCGTTAAAAATGTCTGTTGTAGATTATAGGTTTCAGATGAAGGACCATATTTTTCATTAGGCACAGAAGATTCTGTGCCTATAGATGGCAAATGGAAGCCATGTATAAAAATTCCAAAACGGGTGCTGGACCAATAAGCTGAGAGCACAAAAACTTCAATTTCAGGTGATTATTCGGCAAGACACCGTAAAACAGCTCCTCAGAGTGACCTGCTTGTGTACTTATCCTGCTGATCAGTGGGAGCCTCTCTATTGCTATAGTCCGGATCTCCAAGCCTGACCCCTGACTGTGACCCTGTTAACAAACCTCCCTTGAGTGGACATCTAAAATCCCTGAGACTACTGCTGGGTACCACCATCTTGGATTTGCAGCAGACACAAAGCAGTTATTCCATTGACACTCTATATCAGCCTTTCTCAACCGCCTTATTCCATAGGAATCCTTGAAATCATTTTCAGGTCTCAGGGAACCCCTGCTAGGACTACTCTATTAGGAGCCATTTGGAAAATGCCCCATACATTGGTGGTGATCAGTGGGGAGCATGCCCCAGAATGCCACCCTGCAGTCATGTGCAATGTGATTTTGATACTGGAATTATGAAGATACCATCAAATGGATGCTCAGTTGGCCACAGCTCAAGGAAGTCTTGGACACCTCTTGAGGAACCCTAGGGTTCCTTGGAACTCTGGTTGAGAATGGCTGCTCTACGGTATTCCCCAGCTGCTACATAAAAGGTTATGGGGGTGGGGAGTGGAGAGGACTATGCTGTACATAGGAAGGGGGAACGTGCTAGAGAATTGACTCTCTTCATTTTTGTGGACGCTGGTTTGGACACTCGTACCTCTTTAGTTATGCAGCCATCTTTGTTTAGGTCGTACAAATTAAAGGCCCAGTTCAGTTTGTCGTCTATACTCCCTCGCAAGATGACTGACAATCCCGCTACAAAATCCTACAGGAGAGAGAACACTGGTCAGAGACGTGTCATAGAAACATCCAGCAATCTACTTTGTAACACCATAAAGCCGTGCAAACAGCAACACTGAGGTGCAAAGTGCGGTATCCCACCATGACCCGGCTTATTGCAGAAAAAGAAGAACCGTGATTGGCCGTTCTAGGCATTGAATTATATAAGTCTTCCTCAGGGGCGGACTGACAACTCATGGGGCCCCCGGGCAATAGGGGATCATGGGGCCCTTGTATCCTTGCCCAAACTAAAAAAAGCCTATGAAAAAGGTACCAGGGGCATCTCATGGGGCCCCCTACTGACCCCGGGCCCTCGGGCAGTGCCCGAGTTTTCAAATGGTCAGTCCGCCCCTGGTCTTCCTAAATAAGACTGAAGGAATCCAGAACTCTGAGGTCCACCCTTCCCTTGATCCTGTGATGTCATCAATTTGCCCCGCTGCTCCCCATACGGAAGAAAAATATATTTGAAATGCTACAATTTTGTCCGTATTCAATATATTTCAAAATATATTTCAATAAATAAATTATTTATATATATATATATACAGTTGTGTTCACAATAATAGCAGTGTGTTGAAAAAAGTGAATAAAGCTGAAAATCCTTCTAATAGCTTTTATTTCCATCCACACAAATGCATTGGGAACACGACACATTCTATTCCAAATCACAACATGAAGAAAAATACATCAAATTTGTGTTGTTCCTCTAAAAAATGGAAGAAAAGTGAATATTAGACGGTTCAAAAAAATCGCAGTGTTTGTATTCTTCTTTACAAACTCAAACATTCACTATATAAACTGAGAAATGTTTGAAGATTTTGCTTTCCTTTGAATGACTTCATGAATATTTGGTTGTAGTCGCACTGTTTCTGAAAACTGCTGTACATCTGTGTTGCATGGAGTCACCCAACTTCTGGCCCCTGTGATCAGGTATTCCAGCCCAGGATGATTGGACCACATTCCACAGTTCTTCTCTATTTCTTGGTTTTGCCTCAGAAACTGCATTTTTGATGTCACTCCACAAGTTTTCTATTGGATGAAGATCCGGGGATTGGGCTGGCCACTCCATAACGTCAATCTTGTTGGTCTGGAACCAAGATGTTGCACGTTTACTGGTGTGTTTGGGGTCGTTGTCTTGTTGGAACCCCCATTTCAAGGGCATTTCCTCTTCAGTATAAGGCAGCATGACCTCTTCAAGTATTCTGATGTATTCAAACTGATCCATGATCCCTGGTATGCGATAAATAGGCCCAACACCGTAGTATGAGAAACATCCCCATATCATGATGCTTGCACCACCATGCTTCACGGTCTTCACAGTGTACTGTGGCTTGAATTCAGTGTTTGGGGGTCGTCTGACAAACTGTCTCCGCCCACTAGACCCAAAAAGAACAATCTTACTTCCATCAGTCCACAAAATGTTGCGCCATTTCTCTTTAGGCCGGTCAATGTGCTCTTTGGCAGATTGTAACCTCTTCAGCACGTCTTTTTCCCAACAGTGGGACTTTGCGGGGACTTCTTGCAGATAGCTTGGCTTCACATAGGCGTCTTCTAATTGTAACAGTCCTCACAGGGAACGTCACACCTTCTTTCATCTTCCTGGAGCTGATTGTTGGCTGAGTCCTCACAGGGAACGTCACACCTTCTTTCATCTTCCTGGAGCTGATTGTTGGCTGAGTCCGCCCCATTTTGGCTATTCTTCTATCCATTCCAATGGTAGTTTTTCGCTTTCTTCCACGTCTTTCAGGTTTTGGTTGCCATTTTAAAGCATTTGCCATCATTTTAGCTGAGCAGCCGATCGTTTTCTGCACTTCTTTATATGTTTTCCCCTCCAATCAACTTTTTAATCAAGGTACGCTGTTCTTCTGAACAATGTCTGGGACGACCCATTTTCCTCAGAATTTCAGAGAGAAATGCACTGTAACCAGCATGTCCAACATTTGCTGCCTTCCTTCCTTAAATAAGGGCAATAATTGCCACCTGTTTTTCAAAGAATGAATGACCTCACTAATAGAACTCCACACTGCTATTATTTTGAACACGCCCCTTTCAATGAGTGATTCAATGACACAGAATCAGCAGCATGCATGTCATGACTGTTGGGTCTGTTGGATTTCTATGACTCTACTACACCTGCTAGGAAATTATTTGCCATGTAGAAATATCATTTCCACCAAAAAGTGATTGATCCGGTTAGTGATGTCTGACTGCTATTATTTTGAACACAACTGTATATATATATACAGTCAGGTCCATAAATATTGGGACATGGACACAATTCTAACATTTTTGGCTCTATACACCACCACAATGGATTTGAAATGAAACGAACAAGATGTGCTTTAACTGCAGACTGTCAGCTTTAATTTGAGGGTATTTACATCCAAATCAGGTGAAAGGTGTAGGAATGACAACAGTTTGCATATGTGCCTCCCACTTGTTAAGGGACCAAAAGTAATGGGACAATTGGCTTCTCAGCTGTTCCATGGCCAGGTGTGTGTTATTCCCTCATTATCCCAATTACAATGAGCAGATAAAAGGTCCAGAGTTCATTTCAAGTGTACTATTTGCATTTGGAATCTGTTGCTGTCAACTCTCAAGATGAGATCCAAAGAGCTGTCACTATCAGTGAAGCCATCATTAGGCTGAAAAAACAAAACAAACCCATCAGAGAGATAGCAAAAACATTAGGCGTGGCCAAAACAACTGTTTGGAACATTCTTAAAAAGAAGGAACGCACCGGTGAGCTCAGCAACACCAAAAGACCCGGAAGACCACGGAAAACAACTGTGGTGGATGAGCGAAGAATTCTTTCCCTGGTGAAGAAAACACCCTTCACAACAGTTGGCCAGATCAAGAACACTCTCCAGGAGGTAGGTGTATGTGTGTCAAAGTCACCAATCAAGAGAAGACTTCACCAGAGTGAATACAGAGGGTTCACCACAAGATGGAAACCATTGGTGAGCCTCAAACACAGGAAGGCCAGATTAGAGTTTGCCAAACGACATGTAAAAAAGCCTTCACAGTTCTGGAACAACATCCTATGGACAGATGAGACCGACATCAACTTGTACCAGAGTGATGGGAAGAGAAGAGTATGGAGAAGGAACTGCTCATGGTCCTCAGCATACCACCTCATCAGTGATCATGGTGGTGGTAGTGTCATGGCGTGGGCATGTATGGCTGCCAATGGAACTGCTTCTCTTGTATTTATTGATGATGTGACTGCTGACAGAAGCAGCCGGATGAATTGTGAAGAGTTTCGGGAATATTATCGGCTCATATTCAGCCAAATGCTTCACAACTCATTGGACGCTTCACAGTGCAGATGGACAATGACCCAAAGCAGACTGCAAAAGCAATCAAAGAAGTGGAATGTTCTGCAATGGCCAAGTCCATCACCTGACCTGAATCCGATTGAGCATTTCACTTGCTGAAGACAAAACTGAAGGGAAAATGCTCCAAGAACAAGCAGGAACTGAAGACAGTTGCAGTAGAGGCCTGGCAGAGCATCACCAGGGATGACACCCAGCGTCTGGGGATGTCTATGCGTTCCAGACTTCAGGCTGTCATTGACTGCAAAGGATTTGCAACCAAGTATTAAAAAGTGAAAGTTTGATTTATGATTATTATTCTGTCCCATTACTTTTGGTCCCTTAACAAGTGGGAGGCACATATGCAAACTGTTGTCATTCCGACACCGTTCACCTGATTTGGATGTAAATACCCTCAAATTAAAGTTGACAGTTTGCAGTTAAAGCACATCTTGTTCGTTTCATTTCAAATCCATTGTGGTGTATAGAGCCAAAAATGTTAGAATTGTGTCCATGTCCCAATATTTATGGACCTGACTGTATATATATATATATATAAATATGTATACATATGTATAGTTCCCCTTTTTTCAAAGTCCCCCCTTACATCATGGTCCCTATCAGAGTCCTTCTTTATATTAGGGTCCCCATTTGAGTTCCTCGTATATCAGCACCCCCATCAGAGTTCCCCTGTACATCAGGGTCCCCACTTACATCAGGGTCCCTAACAGAGTCCCTTCTTACATCATAGCCCCCCTTTCATCAGGATGCCAGCAGTCCTAGCAACAATGGTGATGGTGACAGTGCAGTGTGGGGGGGCAGTTTGGGGGGAGACTCCGAGACCACAGCAGTCTCTGCTGATCTGAATCCTCAGTCTATGCCAGGGGTGGACTGACAACTCATGGGGCCCCGGGCAATAAGGGATTATGGGGCCCCTGTGTCCTTGCCCAAACTCAAAAAAGCCTATGAAAAAGGTACCAGGGGCATCTCATGGGGCCCCCTACTGAACCCGGGACCTCAGGCGGTGCCCGAGTTTCCAAATGGTCAGTCCGCCCCTGATCTATGCATAGGAATCTCCCTGACCCTAGACGTGAGACGGATAAAATCTTGTAGCGGGCCCGGCCGTGGCCTCATTTGGGGACCCCTTGCTCTAAAGCTGGCCATACATTATAGAATTTTTTGGTACAATTTATCTTTTAGATTTACCAAAAACCATATAATACGAGGTCCGACCTAAACGCCTTCAATTTGTATGTAATCAGGCCGGCCCTCGCACTACAGAACGGAAGGTAAATCTAACAGAATTTGAACGAGAAAATTGTATAATGAATGGCCGGCCTAAGACAAACAAACAGCTTGTCCGGAGTTACACTTTAATGTATGCACCCCGTTCAGTAGTCGGGTGATAAACGGCATCTGCGGATACCATGCGGCAGGTCTGCGTGCGCCTTGCGCTTGAGAACTCTCACCTCGAAATTGACGGAGCCGTTGTGGTCGGTGTCGAACGCATTGAACAGAAAATGTGCGTACATGCTGGAGTCTGCAAGACAAAGATAACAAGAGAGAGTCAGGGCCCCGCAAATGGATTCAAATGTGAGAAACAAAATAATTATTAAAGATTTCCTTTTATACAAGGTGGTATCAAAAAGACTAGTTTTGCAACACGCCAACAGATGGCAGCACAAAGCTGCACGTGCAGTCACAGGGAGCACCAACCTTCATAAGTCAGTGTGCCAAAAGACATGGTCCTGTGTACATCGGGAGCTGTGTGACTGGTGCTATTCTGACCACGTGTGTTACCACGTCTGCTATCAGCTTCCAGATTAATTGAACAAATTGACATTAGAAGTTGATTGGTTGCTATGCACAGCTGCACCAGATTCTGAGTGTTCCAGTTCTAGTAAGTCTCCCCCCCCCGTGTGTGACAAGCGGCATGACGTCGCATCAGTGAGAAACTAGAGACTGCTGGGGGGAATTAATAAATGGAGCAATGATTCCACTCATTTAACAACTGTAAGGGCAACTGTAAAACCTCCCGCTTCATTTTTACTGAACAGCTGATTGCCGACTGAAAATAATGATTCCAAACTGATTTCTGAGCTCATTTTAACCAGTTGAAGTCCATGAATGTTTATAAACGGCCTAAGGATGGCAAGTAGATAAAGTGTTACTAAACCCCGGACCCCGCAATCACTATATCCGCTCTCCCCGGACCCCGCATTCACTATATCCGCTCTCCCCAGACCCCGCATTCACTATACCCGCTCTCCCCAGACCCCGCATTCACTATATCCGCTCTCCCCGGACCCCGCATTCACTATATCCGCTCTCCCCAGACCCCGCATTCACTATATCCGCTCTCCCCGGACCCCGCATTCACTATACCCGCTCTCCCCGGACCCCGCATTCACTATATCCGCTCTCCCCAGACCCCGCATTCACTATATCCGCTCTCCCCGGACCCCGCAATCACTATATCCGCTCTCCCCGGACCCCGCATTCACTATATCCGCTCTCCCCGGACCCCGCATTCACTATATCCGCTCTCCCCGGACCCCGCATTCACTATATCCGCTCTCCCCGGACCCCGCAATCACTATATCCGCTCTCCCCGGACCCCGCATTCACTATATCCGCTCTCCCCGGACCCCGCATTCACTATATCCGCTCTCCCCGGACCCCGCAATCACTATATCCGCTCTCCCCGGACCCCGCATTCACTATATCCGCTCTCCCCGGACCCCGCATTCACTATATCCGCTCTCCCCGGACCCCGCATTCACTATATCCGCTCTCCCCGGACCCCGCATTCACTATATCCGCTCTCCCCGGACCCCGCATTCACTATATCCGCTCTCCCCGGACCCCGCAATCACTATATCCGCTCTCCCCGGACCCCGCATTCACTATATCCGCTCTCCCCGGACCCCGCATTCACTATATCCGCTCTCCCCGGACCCCGCATTCACTATATCCGCTCTCCCCGGACCCCGCATTCACTATATCCGCTCTCCCCGGACCCCGCATTCACTATATCCGCTCTCCCCGGACCCCGCATTCACTATACCCGCTCTCCCCGGACCCCGCATTCACTATATCCGCTCTACCCGGACCCCGCATTCACTATATCCGCTCTCCCCGGACCCCGCATTCACTATATCCGCTCTCCCCGGACCCCGCATTGACTATATCCGCTCTCCCCGGACCCTGCATTCACTATATCCGCTCTCCCCAGACCCCGCATTCTCTATATCCGCTCTCCCCGGACCCTGCATTCACTATATCCGCTCTCCCCGGACCCCGCATTCACTATATCCGCTCCCCCGGACCCCGCATTCACTATATCCGCTCCCCCGGACCCCGCATTCACTATATCCGCTCTCCCCGGACCCAGCATTCATTATATCCACTCTCCCCGGACCCCGCATTCACTATATCCGCTCTCCCCGGACCCTGCATTCACTATATCTGCTCTCCCCAGACCCCGCATTCACTATATCCGCTCTCCCCGGACCCCGCATTCACTATACCCGCTCTCCCCGGACCCCGCATTCACTATATCCGCTCTCCCCGGACCCCGCATTCACTATATCCGCTCTCCCCGGACCCTGCATTCACTATATCCGCTCTCCCCATACCCTGCATTCACTATATCCGCTCTCCCCGGACCCTGCATTCACTATATCCGCTCTCCCCAGACCCCGCATTCACTATATCCGCTCCCTTGGACCCCGCATTCACTATAGCCTCTCTCCCCATACCCTGCATTCACTATATCCGCTCTCCCCAGACCCCGCATTCACTATATCCGCTCTCCCCGGACCCCGCATTCACTCTATTCGCTCTCCCCGGACCCTGCATTCACTATATCCGCTCTCCCCAGACCCCGCATTCACTATATCCGCTCCCCCGGACCCCGCATTCACTATAGCCGCTCTCCCCATACCCTGCATTCACTATATCCGCTCTCCCCAGACCCCGCATTCACTATATCCGCTCCCCCGGACCCCGCATTCACTATATCCGCTCTCCCCAGACCCCGCATTCACTATATCCGCTCTCCCCAGACCCTGCATTCACTATATCCGCTCCCCCGGACCCGCATTCACTATATCCGCTCTCCCCATACCCTGCATTCACTATATCCGCTCTCCCCGGACCCCGCATTCACTATATCCGCTCTCCCCGGACCCTGCATTCACTATATCCGCTCTCCCCGGACCCTGCATTCACTATATCCGCTCTCCCCAGACCCCGCATTCACTATATCCGCTCTCCCCGGACCCCGCATTCACTATATCCGCTCTCCCCAGACCCCGCATTCACTATATCCGCTCTCCCCAGACCCTGCATTCACTATATCCGCTCCCCCGGACCCGCATTCACTATATCCGCTCTCCCCATACCCTGCATTCACTATATCCGCTCTCCCCGCACCCCGCATTCACTATATCCGCTCTCCCCGGACCCCGCATTCACTATATCCGCTCTCCCCGGACCCTGCATTCACTATATCTGCTCTCCCCACACCCCGCATTCACTATATCCGCTCTCCCCAGACCCCGCATTCACTATATCCGCTCCCCCGGACCCCGCATTCACTATAGCCGCTCTCCCCATACCCTGCATTCACTATATCCGCTCTCCCCGGACCCTGCATTCACTATATCCGCTCTCCCCGGACCCCGCATTCACTATATCCGCTCTCCCCAGACCCCGCATTCACTATATCCGCTCTCCCCGGACCCCGCATTCACTATATCCGCTCTCCCCGGACCCCGCATTCACTATATCCGCTCTCCCCAGACCCCGCATTCACTATATCCGGTCTCCCCGGACCCCGCATTCATATATCCGCTCTCCCCGGACCCCGCATTCACTATATCCGCTCTCCCCAGACCGCGCATTCACTATATCCGCTCTCCCCAGACCCCGCATTCACTATATCCGCTCTCCCCAGACCCCGCATTCACTATATCCGCTCTCCCCGGACCCCGCATTCACTATATCCGCTCTCCCCAGACCCCGCATTCACTTTATCCGGTCTCCCCGGACCCCGCATTCACTATATCCGCTCTCCCCGGACCCTGCATTCACTATATCCGCTCTCCCCAGACCCCGCATTCACTATATCCGCTCTCCCCGGACCCTGCATTCACTATATCCGCTCTCCCCGGACCCTGCATTCACTATATCCGCTCTCCCCGGACCCCGCATTCACTATATCTGCTCTCCCCAGACCCCGCATTCACTATATCCGCTCTCCCCAGACCCGCATTCACTATATCCGCTCTCCCCAGACCCCGCATTCACTATATCCGCTCTCCCCAGACCCGCATTCACTATAGCCGCTCTCCCCAGACCCGCATTCACTATATCCGCTCTCCCCATACCCTGCATTCACTATATCCGCTCTCCCTGGACCCTGCATTCACTATATCCGCTCTCCCCGGACCCCGCATTCACTATATCCGCTCTCCCCGGACCCCGCATTCACTATATCTGCTCTCCCCTGACCCCGCATTCACTATATCCGCTCTCCCCGGACCCCGCATTCACTATATCCGCTCTCCCCGGACCCCGCATTCACTATATCCGCTCTCCCCGGACCCTGCATTCACTATATCCGCTCTCCCCGGACCCCGCATTCACTATATCCGCTCTCCCCGGACCCCGCATTCACTATATCTGCTCTCCCCTGACCCCGCATTCACTATATCCGCTCTCCCCAGACCCCGCATTCACTATATCCGCTCTCCCCGGACCCCGCATTCACTATATCCGCTCTCCCCGGACCCTGCATTCACTATATCCGCTCTCCCCGGACCCCGCATTCACTATATCCGCTCTCCCCGGACCCTGCATTCACTATATCCGCTCTCCCCAGACCCCGCATTCACTATATCCGCTCTCCCCGGACCCCGCATTCACTATATCCGCTCTCCCCGGACCCTGCATTCACTATATCCGCTCTCCCCGGACCTCGCATTCACTATATCTGCTCTCCCCGGACCCCGCATTCACTATAGCCGCTCTCCCCGGACCCCGCATTCACTATAGCCGCTCTCCCCAGACCCGCATTCACTATATCCGCTCTCCCCATACCCTGCATTCACTATATCCGCTCTCCCTGGACCCTGCATTCACTATATCCGCTCTCCCCGGACCCCGCATTCACTATATCCGCTCTCCCCGGACCCCGCATTCACTATATCTGCTCTCCCCGGACCCCGCATTCACTATATCCGCTCTCCCCGGACCCCGCATTCACTATATCCGCTCTCCCCGGACCCCGCATTCACTATATCCGCTCTCCCCGGACCCCGCATTCACTATATCCGCTCTCCCCGGACCCCGCATTCACTATATCCGCTCTCCCCGGACCCCGCATTCACTATATCCGCTCTCCCCGGACCCCGCATTCACTATATCCGCTCTCCCCGGACCCCGCATTCACTATATCCGCTCTCCCCGGACCCTGCATTCACTATATCCGCTCTCCCCGGACCCTGCATTCACTATATCCGCTCTCCCACAGTACACACAACATGGAAATGCAATTATTTTCATTAATATAAACTGCTAAATACCTGTTATCATCAGTAGTATATAGCAGTCTTGTGACTTCTATCAGTGTCCAGCAAAGCACTGGATAAAGCTTGTAGGAGGAGTTTTCATTCTGCTCTAGGAGAAAGCAGATGCAGAACCCCTGACCCTGACTGGATAGTGCTGATTGGCCCTGTGCTGCTCACCCAAAAAAAAAATATCTCAAGCAATACACACCAAACTGAGCATGTGCAGAGTGACTCCACACAATATTTCTTATCAGGAGATAAGAGGGGGACACAGGAAGAAGGTGAGGATCAGAGAAGACAGGATCAAACAAATGCAGAGGATTAACCCCTTAGGTTCCACAGTGAGTATAACAAGCATGCTTCACAGACGGATTGTACCGTTGTGGGTTTAGAAACGCTCTAAATGCTCGGTAAATCCAGACTGAGAGGCCAATGAAGCGATAAGCAATTCTTTACTTTTCTATAAAAACTGAGCTCCCACCTCTTAAGCCTCCCCATTGGACATTGCAGCTGCCCATCACATAAATAGGACCAATAGGGAGGTGAGGGAGGGAAATGGAAGTATTTGCTTTAGAAGCTCCCTATCAATCAGGATCTGCTGATCGTGCTAAAATCGGCATTTCTCCCTGCAGCCATCCCCCTGTGGCCATCGCCCTGCGTCCATCCCCCAGCCATCCCCCTGTGGCCATCACCCTGCGGCCATCCCTCTGCTGCCATCCCCCTGCGGCCATCCCCCTGCTGCCATCCCCCTGTGGCCATCCCCCTGCAACCATCCCACTGCGGACATCACCCTGCTGCCATCCCCCTGCGGCCATCCCCCTGCGGCCATCCACCAGCTATCCCCCTGCCATCCCCCTGCGGCCATCCCCCTGCGGCCAACCCCCTGCGGCCATCCCCCTGCGGCCATCCCCCAGCCATCCCCCTGCGGCCATCCACCAGCTATCCCCCTGCGGCCATCCCCCAGCCATCCCCCTGTGGCCATCCCCCTGCGGCCATCCCCCTGCGGCCATCCCCTGCGGCGATCCCCCTGCGGCCATCCCCCTGCGGCCATCCCCCTGTGGCCATCCCCCAGCTATCCCCCTGTGGCCATCCCCCTGTAGCCATCCCCCTGCGGCCATCCCCCAGCCATCCCCCTGTGGCCATCCCCCTGCCATCCCCCTGTGGCCATCCCCCTGCGGCCATCCCCCTGTGGCCATCCCCCTGCGGCCATCCTCCTGCCATCCCCCTGTGGCCATCCACCTGCGGCCATCCTCCTGCCATCCCCCTGTGGCCATCCCCCTGTGGCCATCCTCCTGCCATCCCCCTGTGGCCATCCCCCTGCGGCCATCCCCCTGCTCGTGTATTTTCTCATCCTGCGTGCAGCCTGAATTGTCCGCGTAGGTCGCCGGCGTAATTTTCCACAATGACAGTGATGACCAATCATGATGGCGGTTTCAACTTACCTCCCTGTGGAAAGAACTGGGAGTAGATTTGTTTGAAGTTATCTTCGTTGACAATGCCGCTGGGACACTCCTGTTAGGAGAAATCAGAATATCTGAATGTTGTATCTAAACGTTGCACATTAAACAGATTAAGAGGCGCAGATCCTTTCCCAGCCGCACCAACACGGTGGGTTCCTTAAAGTGGCTGTAAGCCTCCGACATGAAATATGTACAAAGCACATCCCTCTATAGTGTGTACTTGTCTCAGTCCAGAGCACTCAGTGTCATTTCTGCCTGCTGCCTCCTTCCTCTGCTATCAGCATGAGTCACTTTGTGACACCAAGAGAAAAATGGTGACAGGGAAGGGACTTCCAGCAGATTGACAGCCTCAGCTCTGTTAATGTGAGCTACGAGGAGGGGAGGGGGGTGTCTCTTCCCTCCAATCAGCTCTCAGAGCTCCCCTTACTGAGGTGTGTAAATTTAGCTTAACGCCCCCTTTTTTTCTTACAGTTCAAACATGCTTTATAAATTCAACACTTGTAAAGGATGTAGAGAAGAGAATACTACAGATACACAGGTACAACTTATGTAGGAGGATGTGTTTCAGCTTTGTGTATCAACTGAGGCCAGTCACTTCACAACCTCAGCTCTGTTAATGTGAGCTATGTGGAGGGTAGGGGGGGTGTCTCTTCCCTCCAATCAGCTCTCAGAGCTCCCCTTACTGAGGTGTGTGAATTTAGCTTTTCTCCTTTTTTCTTATGGCTCAAACAAGCTTTATAAATTCAACACATTGAAAGGATGTAGAGATGTAGAGAAGAGAATACTGCAGATACACAGGTACAACTAACGTAGGAGGATTTGTTTCCTCTCTGTGTATCACCTGAGGCCGGTCACTTCACCGGGTGTATGGAAGGGTTGACAACCACTTTAAATCAAACTCATTCTTTGATCAATGTAACCATTGCACTTTATTCAATGAAGCATAGGCAGCATGTACTTACCACCCCCCAACCCAAACCTCCCCCACCCTCGCTTCTCTCACACCCTATTTCATATTCCCAGGGAAAGTCGAGCTTACACAGGAGCCAAGTACCCTGATCCCAACCCAAGCACCAAGTACCCTCGTCCCACCCCAAGCACCAAGTACCCTCATCCCACCCCAAGTGCCAAGTACCCTCATCCCAGCCCAAGTACCAAGTACCCTCATCCCACCCCAAGTGCCAAGTACCCTCATCCCACCCCAAGTGCCAAGTACCCTCATCCCACCCCAAGTGCCAAGTACCCTCATCCCACCCCAAGTGCCAAGTACCCTCATCCCAGCCCAAGTGCCAAGTACCCTCATCCCACCCCAAGCGCCAAGTACACTCATCCCACCCCAAGCAACTGGCTGACATAATAAGCAAAAGTGGAGGATGCGGGCAACATTCTGACATTCTGTTGTGCCGCCTAAAAAGTTTTCTGTTTTGTTCAGTCACCCTTACTCCATTACGCCATGAAGGTGAACCTTCCACCAACTTCTATTTATTTCCTCTCCCCTTCCTCTTATGTCACGGGTGTCAAACTGGTGGCCCTCCACCTTTTTGCCAAACTACAAGTCCCACGAGGCATTGCAAGAGTGACAGTTACAAGCGTGACTCCCAAAGGCAGAGGCATGATGGGACTTGTAGCGCAAGAGCCGGAGGGGCCGCCAGTTTGACACCCCTGATTGCTTACTATTTTGTGTACTTTTGTGAATTCCTCATTTAGAGATGAAGAACGGCTACGTCAACCTCGCCTAGGTGAAGAACGTCCTCATTGGGCGAGGAGGACATAGCTGTTCTCCACCTCAACCCCCTGGAATATACATCATACGTCCCAGAAGGCTACAGGGGAATAGATGACAAACTCCTTGGAGATCTCCCAACAATATAGTGTAGCACTACCCCCCCCCCCCCCCCTTCTTAGGAGTCGCTGAGTTTTGGGTCCACCTACAGTTCTGCACATTTTCTTCCACACGTTGCACTCCAAGTCAGTAAACAGTCCTTGAGCTTGGTTTTGTGATTTTATTAAGGAGTTAATAACTTGGATGGGTTTGAGGGATGTATGGGATGCCCAAGGGAACATCAAACTTGAGGACAAACTCTTTAGCAACGATGCAGGGATGTGGACAACAGTGGTCTCTCCTTTTAAGATCATTCCAGCTCTCTGGTGAACCTCCTCAGACCCTAGATGAATCCTCCTCTTCACCCAGCTGCACTGAGGGTATTCCCTGGGTGAGGGGGCCCAGAAACTGTCAATTTAGCACAGCAGCTCCAGATGAGAAGTTAGTTGGGTTTTCCACCTGACTGCCCTCTCCCCTTATGCGTCCCAGTGGGTGTAAGAGTACTTAATAGGTTGGTGGCTGCCTTCAGATTTTTCGCTGGGCTAGCTCCTTCCCTGCTGCTCAGGATATCCTCCCGTGAAGATGATGGTACAGTGGAGATCCTCTTCTCCATCACTTGCCTGTAGGTAGGCCTCATCCCTGGGCCTCCTCCCAGGCTCTGTGATTCTTAAGGGTTGCCTTGGCCACCATGCCTAGCCTCCTTCCATGGGATTGGCCAAGGTCTCCCAAGCATGCAAATCCAAGCTTCCTCCCCTCCTCCAGAAAGCTTTCAGGTTTCTGGAGAGCTGTGAAGGGCTCTAGAAGCTCTGACCTTAGAACCTCCCTAGCCTGTCCTGAGGTGAACTCCTGCCACAATCACAGGCTGACTCATCCAAGGCTGCTACTCAGCCTCTGACTCCATCTTTCACCTGACACTGCCCCCCCCCCACTCCAAGGCTCTGTGATTCTTAAGGGTTGCCTTGGTCTCCATGCCCAGCCTCCTGCCATGGGACTGGCCAAGGTTTCCCAAGCATGCAAATCTAAGCTTCCTCCCCTCCTCCAGAAAGCTCTCAGGTTTCTGGAGAGGTGTGAAGGGCTCTACAAGCTCTGACCTTAGAACCTCCCTAGCCTGTCCTGAGGTGAACTCCTGCCACACTCACAGGCTGACTCTTCCTAGGCTGCTACTCAGCCTCTGACTGAACAAAAGACTACCTAGCTAACCTAGAGGGTGTTACAATAGCAACATGCAATATGAAAGATGGGTCACCAAATCTCCATCTGCACATTCGCAAGATCTGGTGCCATGTCGTAAACGTTATTATTATTATTATTATTATTACTACGAGTTTATATAGCGCCAAAGGGTTTGCTCAGCGCTGTACAATAGACAATGTCTTGTCATCTTGTCCGGAGATCTTGGGAGTTTGACACCCATAGCAGAAGGCTGGAAACGGAGACCTCCTTAGCCGGTCCTGAGGTGAACTCCTGCCACACTCACAGGCTGACTCATCCTAGGCTGTTACTCAGCCTCTGACTCCATATTTCACCTGACAATGCCCCCCACTCCCAGGCTCTGTGGTTCTTAAGGGTTGCCTTGGCCACCATGCCTAGCCTCCTGCCATGGGATTGGCCAAGGTCTCCCAAGCATGCAAATCCAAGCTTCCTCCCCTCCTACATCCCTCCTTCAGAAAGCTCTCAGGTTTCTGGAGAGGTGTGAAGGACTCTAGAAGCTCTGATCTTAAAACCTCCCTAGCCTGTCCTGAGGTAAACTCCTGCCACACTCACAGGCTGACTGATAATCTCAAAGGTGTTCAGTAGGGTTGAGGCCAAAGCTCTGTGTAGGTCACGTATGTTCCTTCAAAGAACTCTCATCAAACCAGGTCTTTATGGAGCTGGCTACGTGCACAGGGGCACAGTCATGCTGGAACAGAAAAGGGCCTTCACCGAAAGGTTGGAGGAGCCGAATTGTCTACAACGTCTTTGTATACTGATTCATTGACATGAGGAAACACCTGAACTGTATATTTTGGAGTGGGCCCATGTACTCTTGGCCACGTAGCGTATAAATGTTGTACGGTCTGTTTCCGTTGCCATTCGAAGCTCACATTTTCCAACACGACAGTTGGCAGAGAAAGATACATCAAAGTCAAAGTATGACCTCAGTCTTTGTCTAAATAATGAGACACCTCCACTATGTATAATTAAAATGTAGGCCATTTGAAGGACCTTTGGTCACTGTTCAGTATCAGTTGGTCTGAAATCCGAGCTTTGTTTGGCGCTCGTTAAAATTCAGTAGTGGACAGAGAAGAAAATCGGAACGGAGAACCTTAGAAGTTGACGGAGGGGTCATTTCAAATCGCCTCAATAATTCATGATCCAAGACTCGAGCGTTTTCCATCTGTGGTAATGCCAAAGTAAAAATGCTGCCAACCATGTGAAGGAAAAAGAGCCTATGTTTAAAGGATGCGTACTGCGGGAAATATATGCGGTCTGTCGTTGTTGGATTCCTGAAAAAGCTAATGGCCTGGCTGTCTCCTCCTCCTCCAACCATTAAAAAGAAATTGAACTCTAGAAGATGTGCCAAATGGCAAAGGGCTAGTCACCAGTACTGCCTGTGGTCTCCCCGTAGACAATTGTGCCGTGATTACTGGCTTTGCATGTTTTGTTCTGCAGTGTGTCTCTGTGTGGAGGCGGCCATCTTGGAAGAGGCAGGGCTTTGCTTCCTCATGTCATAGCTTCCAGCAAGGAGTACAGTGACCAGCACAGTACAGGTTGGAGTGGAGTGGAGTGGTTCTGTTGAAGGTTTTGCTTCAGGAAGGGGGTATTTGTTAGTGAAGGATTGTGCTGAAGAAGGGGGAAGTTTTGCTGGCGCCCATATGGAAGAAAAATATATGTTAAAAATATTCTACCGAAATATATTGACATATATTTAAAACACTACAATTGTGGCCATATTCAATATATTAAAAATAAATAAATTATATATATATATATATATATATATATATATATATATAAATATATATATATATATATATATATATATATATATATATATATATATATAAATATATATATAATATATATATGTATATATATAATTTATTCATTTATTTTTAATGTATTGAATATTGCCAAAATTGTTGTATTTCAAATATATGTTAATATATTTGGGTAGAATATACATATATATATACACATATATATATATATATATATATATATATATATATATATATATATATACACACACACACAAATATATATATATATATATACTGCATGTTGAAATGCATTTTTATTTCAAAGTATATGAAAAATATTTTAAAAATATATTCCAAATATACTGTATATCTTTAAAAACAAAAAAATCTACATTTTTGGAATGTATTTGCAAATATATGTAAAAATATATGTTAAAATGACTTTTTTTTATATGTTAAAATAAATCTGAAGAATATATTTTAAAAAAAATATATTTTTAAAAATATTTTTTTTTAAAATATATTCTTCAGATTTTTATTTTTGTAACATATAAAAAAGTCATTTTAACATATATTTGTAAATGCATTCCAAAAATTTAGATTTGTATTTTTAAAGACATACAGCGCTGAAACTGTTGGCACTATATAAATCCTGTATAATAATAGTATATTAATAATATATTATATTTATATAATATATAATAATAATAATTATTATCATTGAAAGTAAAAGAAAATCCCAAATTTTGGGTTGTCCCCAGAAACGTAACAGAAGGAGGTCTTCCAATGGGGACACTAGGTCTGGTGACCTGGGGGGGGGGGCCCAAGGGATTCCCTCAATTTGCAAGGATTTCTTCTAACTTCCTGTTTGGCTATGGGACAGGAAGTGAAAGAAAATCTCCACAATGGGACACAGATGCCAAAAAAAAAAAAGCCTGATGGGTTATAACCCTCTTGTTCGCTATCAAAAATGAAAAAAAAAAGTTTTTTCCAGTAGTTCTACTTTAATGCGAGCAGCTCTGCCATGCCCTATAGCACGTTGGAATGAGCTGCATAAAAATGCAACGTCTTTTTTATTTTCAGCGCTGCCTTGGTGTGAACTGAGCCAATAGAACATGAGATAAATGTCATTGTCTCTTCAATGGGAATGTGTTCGATTAGTGTGACCGAGGTGGTGTGGTGTGACCGAGCCCTACAAGCCTTCAAACCCACATGGAAGAAAAATATATTTTAAATATATTTAAAAAAAATACATTCTTAATATATTCTTCCCAAATATATTGACCTATATTTCAAATACTACCATTTTGGACATATTCAATATATTTCAAAAATAAATTTCAAAATATTTGTGAATATATATTATTAAAAATATATTTAGAACACACGCTGCAATATATATCAAAGTGTCATTTGGAATGCATTTACAAGTATATTTAAAAATCTGTGTGCATTTTTTTTAGATGTTCAAAAATATCTGGAAAATATATTTTGAAAAATATATTTTTAAATATACGCCTTTGGAAAATATATTTTCCCCAGCACCCAGCACCCAGCTACCGGGCACCCAGCTACCTGCACCCGGCACCCAGGAGCTGCTTCAGCCCACCCAGCACCCTGCAGCAGCCGGCACCCAGCCTCGGACCAGGGACCTCTTCAGACCACCAAACAAACTAAGACATCGCCGCATCTCCACCACCTGCACCGAGAGGGTCACCCAGCACCCAGCTACCGGCACCCAGCTACCACCTCAGGACACCCAGCTACCGGCACCCAGCTACCTGCACCCAGCACCCTGCCACAGCCTAGGGGCTGCTTCAGACCACCCAGCACCCTGCATCAGCCGGCACCCAGCCACGGACCAAGGACCTCTCCAGGCCACCCGCACCGAGAGGGTAAGCCTCCACTACCAGTTGCCTCCCTGCTCCCGTCCGGGTACCACGCGGCCGGGCACCTACCACCACACAGCCCTGAGCCCTATCCAATCCGGAGGAGTCAAGCCTGCCACGCGTCCTTCAGCACCCACTGACACCAGGCCCTACCGCTCCCATAGATGCCGGGCCCCTAGCACCCTCAGTCGCTGACCCCCAACATCCGCATGCACTGGCTCACTTTGCCCACGGACGCCGAGCCCTACTGCACCTACCAACGCCTAGCCCACTCCAGACGTCGGTCCACACCACCTCCTGATGACGACCCTTCAACACCTCCTGACCCTGCGCCCTTCAGCGCCTCCCTGACGCCGAGCCCTCAGCACCTCATGCCTGGCCTCAACATCTCCAGTCACCGAGCCGCCAGCATCACCAGACGCCATGCCTACCAACACCCCCAGACATCGCACCCTACGACCCCTCCGCTCGCCGAACCACCGGACCCACTGAAGACGTGCCGCAGCACCCACGGATGCCAGCATACTGCACCCACAGACTGCAGCCAGCCAGTTGCTGCCCTCCACTCTCACTCTCCCCCTACAGAAGGACTCAAATGGACTCCTCCACGGTGATACAGACTCTCCACATCACCTTGCCCTGACCTGTATCCCTTCACCTCCCCCGACCCGACCAGCACTCCACTCACCCCAACATGCCACCTGCATTCCTGCTCCTCGTTTTCCTCTCCTGCATCCCAAAAATCGCCTCCCTCTACCCGCCTACCCCCCAAAACAGTTCTACATTGCCCCTTCACTTTTCCCCTCTCCCCACTACGGCACTCACCACCTCCTCCTGGTACTCCACCCCTCCGTCGACCCACGTGCCACCACTATCAGACCCACACGCTCCTGCACTTCCCATTCCCATGCCACCCTCCGCACCCTTCTCCTTCTCCTATCCGCTGGGGACATCTCCCCGAACCCTGGCCCCTCACCACCTCATCCCTCCTCTAGGGACCCCCGGCTACTTCCCAACTCCTCCACCTAACCTCCTCCTTCGCGCTCACACAGCACATTCAATCCTCCACCCACATCAATGGGAACACCCTGGACCTCGTCTTCTCCCACCTCTGTACCCTCAACCATTTCACTAACACCCCCTTCCCTCTCTCCGACCACCACCTCCTCACGTTCTCCATCTCCCCTTCCCCTAACTCCCCCCCCCAGAGCGCCAAACCATCACCAGCCGCAAACCTCCACAACCTGAACCCGGCCCCCCTCCACTCGGCTGCCGACCGCCTACACGACAGCATCCTCTCACTGTCATGTCCTGACCTAGCCACCACCGCGTACAACGACTCACTATCAGCTACCCTAGACTCTCTGGCACCCCTAACCACACGCTACATCAAACCCAGACCGCTCCAACCATGGCAGAACGACCACACTAAGTGCCTCAAACGTCGCAGTCGCGCGCTGGAGAGACTATGGCGCAAAACCAGGTCCCCTCGTGCATTCTCCCTCTACAAATCTTCCTTCCTCACCTACACCTCCTCCCTCCACGCCGCCAAGCAGGCCTACTTCGTTAACCTGATCAACACCCTCTCCACCTACCCTCGCCGACTCTTCTCCACCTTCAACTCCCTACTCTCTCCCCCCCCCCTCCTCCACTCAGTACCTCACTTAACACCCACGAGATTGCCACTCATTTCCACAACAAGATTGATGCAATCCGTAAGGACATAGTCAACTCGCAATCTACCTCCCCACCTAGCCCCCCCCCATGTCCCCCTCATTTCCTCCCTCCTCTGACCTCGCAACCGCACTGCCCCCCACCACACCCAAGGCCCCGCTTACCGTAACCCCCCCAGCGCTGCACTCCTTCAGCCCCGCTACCATTGAGGAAGTCACCAGGGTCTTCTCAGGAGCCCGCCTCACTACCTGCCCCCTGGACCCTATCCCCTCTCAACTCCTCCGGTCACCCCCCTCTTCCCTCATCCGCTCCCTCACCCACATCTTCAATCTCTCCCTCTCTACCGGCGTATTCCCCTCCCCCCTAAAGCATGCGCACATCACCCCCATACTCAAAAAGCCCTCTCTGGACCCTACTGACCCAAACAACCTCAGACCCATCTCCCTGCTGCCACTCACTTCCAAACTCCTTGAGCGCTTAGTCTACGACCGTCTAAGCGCCCACCTAACTGACAACAACCTCCTTGATCCACTACAGTCCGGCTTCCGTCCCCTACACTCCACCGAAACCGCCCTCCTCAAAATCACCAACGACCTACTAACCGCCAAAGCCAAAGGCGACTACTCTGTCCTCCTCCTCCTGGACCTCTCCGCGGCCTTCGACACAGTTGACCACCCCCTCCTCCTTAATAAACTACTCTCCCTTGGCATCAGAGACTCCGCTCTCTCCTGGTTCTCCTCTTACCTATCCCAACGCTGCTTCAGCGTTTCCTACAACGGTTCCACCTCCCCTTCCCTCCCCCTCTCTGTTGGGGTCCCCCAGGGCTCTGTCCTTGGATCCCTTCTCTTCTCCATCTACACCTCCTCCCTTGGCAAACTCATACACTCCCACGGCTTCAACTACCACCTCTACGCCGATGACACTCAAATTTACCTCTCGACCCCCCACCTCACCCCCACATTCTCCGCCCGCATCACTCACCTCCTAAACGACATCTCAGACTGGATGTCGCTCCATTTCCTCAAGCTTAACCTCTCCAAAACCGAGCTTCTCGTCTTTCCCCCTCCCCGCGCCCCCCCCCCCATCCTATCCATCACTACCAACAACACCACCATCAATCCCGCCCCGCAAGCCAAAGTCCTTGGCGTCATTCTGGACTCAAACCTCTCCTTCCAACCTCATGTCAAATCACTTACAAACACATGCAGGCTCCACCTCCGCAATATTGCCAAAATACGCTCCTTCCTTACCCCAGACACCACTAAACTACTCGTACACTCCCTCATCATCTCACGCCTGGACTACTGCAACTCCCTTCTCACCGGCCTACCCCAGTGCAGGCTCTCCCCGCTCCAGACCATCCTGAACTCAGCGGCTAGACTCATCCACCTCACCAACCGCTCCACTTCTGCCACCCCCCTCTGTCATTCCCTCCACTGGCTCCCGATTGCCCAACGTATCAAATTCAAACTACTAACCCTGACCTACAAAGCCGTTCACAACACTGCCCCTAACTACCTCACCAACCTGATTCCCAGGTACCACCCTACCCGTACCCTTCGCTCTTCACAGGACCTCCTTCTATCTTGCTCCCTGGTCTCCTCCTCCCACGCACGTCTGCAAGACTTCTCCAGATCCTCCCCCATCCTCTGGAACTCACTACCCCAATCCATCAGATTGTCGCCTTCCCTCCTCACCTTCAGGCGCTCCCTGAAAACCCACCTCTTCAGGGAAGCCTACCCCGCCCTCACCTAACAGCCGTTCTTCTTCATTCCTCCTACCACTCCATCCCCCACAGCCACTTCCTCCTGTACCACTACCCCCTCCCTCCTAGATTGTAAGCTCGAAAGAGTAGGGCCCTCTTACCCCTCGTGTGCTGTTTGTAGTTGCTGTTCTGTTTCATGTATTGTCCCCCCCTCTATTGTACAGCGCTGAGCAAACCCTTTGGCGCTATATAAACTCGATGTAATAATAATAGTAATATTGTAAATATATGTCGCGTGTAGATTTTTTTTTTCTAAATATATTGGAAATATATTTCTCTTCCATATGGCCCCCCCCCCCCATCACAATGACTCCAAATCACAATTATTGTACAATGTTCTGTACACAATATTACATATACGACCGCAGTAACCAAATCCATCCCATGGTCTCTATTGAACCCACTTTACTCACATTTTTAAAGCCTCGATATAGAACCTGAAGTTCTTTTTTGGTGAATTTGGTTTGTTCTTGTAGCTGTTCAAGGCCTTCTGGACGATGGCAAACCGTAGACAGTTCAAACTCATCTTCTATGCTGTCTGCAAGAGGAGACGCAGATGTTACCCAAGTCAACACAGACGAGCCTTAATAATTTGTTTAACAGGATCCTGGGGCAGGGGCGGACTGACAACTCATGGGGCCCCCCGGCAATAGGGGATCATGGGGCCCCTGTGTCCTTGCCCACACTCAAACCACACCCAAAAAAAGCCTATGAAAGGTACCAGAGACATCTCATGGGGCCCCCTACTGACCCTGGGCCCTCGGGCAGTGCCCGAGTTCCCCAATGGTCAGTCCGCCCCTGTCCTGGGGTAAAACGCAAGGTCCCTGAACCCACATGGAAAAAAAAATATATTTCAAATATATTTTAAAAATACATTCTTAATATATTCTTCCCAAATATATTGACCTATATTTCAAATACTACAATTTTGGCCATATTCAAAATATTTAAAAAATATATTTCAATATATTTGTGAATATATTATAAAAAAATATATTGAAAACACACAAAATAATTTCAAAGTGTACTTTGGAATGCATTTACAGGTATATTTAAAAATCTATGTGTAAATGCATTTTTTAAAATATATTTTCAAAATACTTTAAAAATATTCTTCTAAAACATATTGCCATGTATTTGAAATGCTACAATTTTAGCCATATTCAATATATTTCAAAATATATTTCAATAAATAAATAATAATAAAAAAAATATATATATATATATATATATATACTGCATGTTGACATGCGTTTTTATTACAAGATATATGAAAAATATTTTTAATAATCTATGTTTAAATGCATTTTTTTAGATATTCAAAAATATCTGGAAAATATATTTAAAAAAATATATTTTTAAATATATGCCTTTTGGAAAATATATTTTAATTTACATTTTTGGAATACATGTTAAAATATATTCGTGTAGTCCAGTATATTGTAATTACATGTCGCATGTATAATTTTTTTTCTAAATATATTGGAAATATATTTCTCTTCCATATGGGTGGCGGCAGTGCCTAGGCCAAGGTGACGTTGCATTCCGTCCAGCAGGATTCTGGGGAATACAGAGCAGCTGAAATCTCTGCATTTTTTTTAGATGTTCAAAAATATCTGGAAAATATATTTAAAAAAATATATTTTTAAATATATGCTTTTTGGAAAATATATTTTAATTTACATTTTTGGAATACATGTTAAAATATATTCATGTAGGCCAATATATTGTAAATATATGTCGCATGTATCATTTTTTTTTCTAAATATATTGGAAATATATTTCTCTTCCAAATGGGCGGTGACGTCACATTCCTTCCAGCGGGATCCTGGGGAATGCAGAGCAGCTGAAATCTCGTGAGAAGACGCTCTTGCAATGGGCTGAGGTATCTCCAGCTGGTCTGCATCCTTCAGGGATTTTCCTGGAAGGGCTGTAACGGTGTAGCCTCCCATATGGAACAAAAAATATATTTTAAAAATATTCTACCCAAATATATTGCCATTCATTTGAAATGCTACAATTTTGGCGATATTTAATATAAATATATATATATATATATATATATATTGTATGTTAAAATGCTTTTTTTATATATATTAAAAAATATATTTGAAATATATTTCTCTTCCATATGGGTGGCGGCAGTGCCTAGGCCAAGGTGACGTCGCATTCCATATATATATGAAATATATTTTTAAAAATACATTTTCAAATATACTGTATGTCTTTAAAAATATATTTAATCTACATTTTTTTGATATATTTAAAACATATATGTAAATATATACATTAAAATTACTTTTTTATATGTTAAAAAAAATCTGAAAAATATTTAAAATATATATTTTTAAACATATTTTCATATATTTTTTAATATATAAAAAAAGCATTTCAGCATACAGTATATATATGCCAATATATTTGGGAAGAATATTTCTTAAATATTTTTCTTCCATGTGGGAGTACAATTACAATACAAATTAATAAAGGAGGAATCAGAGGGCCCTGCTCGTTAGAGCTTACAATCTAACCCATGTGGAAGAAAAATATATTTGATATATATTTTAAAAATATTCTTCCCAAATATATTGCCATATATTTTAAATACTACAATTTTGGCCGTATTCAATATATTTCAAAATAATATATATATAGCATAGTCTTTCTATACATCCAGAAGAAGTATGGTGTGTCTATTACTCTAGAATCATAGCCTTCCCATTGAGCTTAAAAGGAGTAGGTCCTTCTTGATCCATCGAGAATCATAGCTTCCCTATTGTTCCAAAGAAGCATGGTCTTCCTACTCATCTAGAAGCATAGCCTTCCTATCAGTCCAAAGGGAGCTTGGCTTTTTTAAATGTCTAGAAGAAGCATGGTCTTCCTACACATCTAGAAGCATAGCTTTCCTATCAGTCCAAAGGGAGCCTGGCCTTCCCGTACGTCTAGAAGCATGGTCTTCCTATCAGTCCAAATGGAGCATGGCTCTCTTATACCTCTAGAAGAAGCATGGTCTTCCTACTCATCTTCCTATCAGTCCAAAGGGAGCATGGTCTTCCTGTACATCTAGAAGCATGGCCTTCCTGTACATTTAGAAGCATGGCTTCCTGTACGTCTAGAAGCATGGCCTTCCTGTACGTCTAGAAGCATGGCCTTCCTGTACGTCTAGAAGCATGGCCTTCCTGTACGTCTAGAAGCATGGTCTTCCTGTATGTCTGGAAGCATGGTCTTCCTGTATGTCTAGAAACATGGTCTTCCTGTACGTCTAGAAGCATGGTCTTCCTGTACGTCTAGAAGCATGGCCTTCCTGTATGTCTAGAAGCATGCTCTTCCTACTCATCAAGAAGCATAGCCTTCCTATTAGTCCAAAGGGAGCATGGCCTTCCTGTACATCTAGAAGCATGGTCTTCCTGTACGTCTAGAAGCATGGCCTTCCTGTACGTCTAGAAGCATGGCCTTCCTGTGCGTCTAGAAGCATGGCCTTCCTGTGCGTCTAGAAGCATGGCCTTCCTGTGCGTCTAGAAACATGGCCTTCCTGTACGTCTAGAAGCATGGTCTTCCTGTATGTCTAGAAACATGGTCTTCCTGTACGTCTAGAAGCATGGCCTTCCTGTACGTCTAGAAGCATGGCCTTCCTGTACGTCTAGAAGCATGGCCTTCCTGTACGTCTAGAAGCATGGTCTTCCTGTATGTCTGGAAGCATGGTCTTCCTGTATGTCTAGAAACATGGTCTTCCTGTACGTCTAGAAGCATGGTCTTCCTGTACGTCTAGAAGCATGGCCTTCCTGTACGTCTAGAAGCATGGCCTTCCTGTATGTCTAGAAGCATGGCCTTCCTGAATGTCTAGAAGCATGCTCTTCCTACTCATCTAGAAGCATAGCCTTCCTATTAGTCCAAAGGGAGCATGGCCTTCCTGTACATCTAGAAGCATGGTCTTCCTGTATGTCTAGAAACATGGTCTTCCTGTACGTCTAGAAGCATGGTCTTCCTGTACATCTAGAAACATGGCCTTCCTGTACGTCTAGAAGCATGGTCTTCCTGTACGTCTAGAAGCATGGCCTTCCTGTACATCGAGAAGCATGGCCTTCCTGTACGTCTAGAAGCATGGTCTTCCTGTACATCTAGAAGCATGGCCTTCCTGTACGTCTAGAAGCATGGTCTTCCTACTCATCTAGAAGCATAGCCTTCCTATTAGTCCAAAGGGAGCCTGGCCTTCCTGTACATCTAGAAGCATGGTCTTCCTATTAGTCCAAAGGGAGCCTGGCCTTTCCGTACGTCTAGAAGCATGGTCTTCCTGTACGTCTAGAAGCATGGCCTTCCTGTACATCTAGAAGCATGGCCTTCCTGTACATCTAGAAGCATGGCCTTCCTGTACATCTAGAAGCATGGCCTTCCTACTCACTGGTTTTTTTTATGTTTTCTGCCACTGTCCATTAATGTCGGGGCTTTCTGCACCCATCCCCCCCCCTATGGCCACTGCAACACACGACCATTTTTCCATGTTTTATCCCTTTAAAGACCCTAAAAGAACAGAAATATATCGACTGATCTTTCAGAAATGCACTCAGCTCCTCTGAACAACATACGGCATTTTCATGGGCTGGGTGGTGTCAGCCCTACCCCACTGTCTATTGCTGAACCCCTCCCACTCTCCCATTTCTACAACATAAAGGCTAATTCCTCCATAGTCCCCGGATGAGGACTGGAAAAAGCTCAATGTTTCTACTCCTTGAGTCCTGTTGGTACGCAGGAAGAGCACTGGACACAAAACAGCTCTGGATTTCTGGCAGGGCTCCCTGGGAGCGTGTGGCACCACGATCTGGTGCCCGCTGCGTCCAATCGTCGTATGGGACCTCTGTGTGAGGTCCTGATCATGTGATCACTGTTTGGCCAATCAGTGATCACATGAAGAGTAGTAAGCAAGATGTCACTTCCTGCCAACATTGCTTACTACGTGTGAAATCTGTGAATGATCACAGAGATCACATGGTACAGGGCTATTCACAACAGCCTTGTACCATGTGACAAGCTGTGACCAATCACAGCTCACACAGTATTTCTCAATGGCTCCAAGAATGCAGCCAGAGAGAAGGAGAAATTATTGCTTTTACAGCCTTTATGGGTGTAAAAGCAATCAGTGTAAAAAAAAAAATCTTCATCACCCCCACAAGTAGTACAGCGTCACCATGGTGATAGTATGTAAAAAAACAAAACAAAAAAAACAAATAATATAAAAAAATAAAATAAGAATGTAAACTTTTAAAAAAAAATTACAATTTTTGGTTATAAACTAATTTGGGTTTTTTTTTATACTAAAAAGATAGCTGAATATATTTTGGCCAAGATTTATGAAAAAGATTATTTATTTGCAAAATTTTATAATAAAAACATTTTTTTTTCAAAATGTTTGGACTTTTTCATTTATATAGCAAAAAAATAAAGTGGTGAATAAATTCCACGAAAATATAGTTTTATCTGTCTCAAAAAAATGCTAAAAAAATTCCTATGGGTACAGTGTTGCATGACCGCGCAATTGTCTGTCATTCAAAGTGATAGCGCTGAAAGCTGAACATTGGCCTGGACTGGAAGGGGGTGAAAGTGTCCGGACCGGAAGAGGGGGAAAGTGTCCGGACTGGAAGGGGGTGAAAGTGTCCGGACCGGAAGGGGGTGAAAGTGTCCGGACTGGAAGGGGGGAAAGTGTCCGGACTGGTAGGGGGTGAAAGTGTCCGGACTGGAAGGGGGGGAAAGTGTCCGGACTGGAAGGGGGTGAAAGTGTCCGGACTGGAAGGGGGGGAAAGTGTCCGGACTGGAAGGGGGGGAAAGTGTCCGGACTGGAAGGGGGGGGAAAGTGTCCGGACTGGAAGGGGGGGAAAGTGTCCGGACTGGAAGGGGGGGAAAGTGTCCGGACTGGAAGGGGGGGAAAGTGTCCGGACTGGAAGGGAGGGAAAGTGTCCGGACTGGAAGGGGGGGAAAGCGTCTGGACTGGAAGGGGGGGGAAAGTGTCCGGACTGGAAGGGGGGGAAAGTGTCCGGACTGGAAGGGGGGGAAAGTGTCCGGACTGGAAGGGGGGGAAAGTGTCCGGACTGGAAGGGAGGGAAAGTGTCCGGACTGGAAGGGGGGGAAAGTGTCCGGACTGGAAGGGAGGGAAAGTGTCCGGACTGGAAGGGGGGAAAGCGTCCGGACTGGAAGGGGGGGGAAAGTGTCCGGACTGGAAGGGGGGGAAAGTGTCCGGACTGGAAGGGGGGGAAAGTGTCCGGACTGGAAGGGGGGGAAAGTGTCCGGACTGGAAGGGGGGAAAGCGTCCGGACTGGAAGGGGGTGAAAGTGTCCGGACTGGAAGGGGGGGAAAGTGTCTGGACTGGAAGGGGGGGAAAGTGTCCGGACTGGAAGGGGGGGAAAGTGTCCGGACTGGAAGGGGGGGAAGTGTCCGGACTGGAAGTGGTAAAACTTGACACACAGTCCACATGTTCATGTACGCAAATCAACATTTTTCGTTTAGAATTTTTTAAAAAAATTTTAATGTATTTATTTATTTACTGCGTATTGGGGGGGGGGGGAGGGGGGGGTCGAAGGTTAATTGTTCAGAGTGGAATAATAATGCAACTTTAGACATTTTAAGATGTGTGCCATCCAAGGTAACATGAGCGCTCTGACCCAGAAAACGACACCTCCCTCTGCGCCTGCCAAGGAAATAATCTCTCACTAAACAAGATTAAAACCCGGTTTGATTTCATGTCGACTAATTTGTACACGAGGCTTCGTTTATTCTTTACGCATGAAAAGTTCCACTGAAACCGAGCCAATAAATTAACTTTTTTTTTATGAATATTTAGTTTATTTATTATAGTTATGGTAAAAAAAAAAAAACTAAACTAAAAATAGTAATCCCATACAATCAAAATTTCAATTTCAATTAAAAATACAATAAATTTTAATTAAAAAAATGAAAAAAAAATTGAAACATCTGTCCCATAATTACACAGAGGCAAACATTTTGGAGTGTGGCTTTATTTATTTTTTATGCATGAAAAGATCCACTAAAACTGAGCCAATAAATTAACTTTTTTTTAATGACTATTTAGTTTATTATAGTTATTGTAAAAAAAAAAAAAAGAAAACTAAACCAAAAATAGTAATCTCATACAATCAAAATGTAAATTTCAATTAAAAATACAATAAAATTTTATAAAAAAATAAAAAAAAAACATTTAAACATCTGTCCCATAATTACACTGAGGAAAACATTTTGGAGTGTGGCTTCATTTATTTTTTACGCATGAAAAGATCCACTAAAACCGAGCCAATAAATTAACTTTTTTTAGTGACTATTTAGTTTATTTATTATAGTTATGGTAAAAAAAAAAAAAACTAAACCAAAAATAGTAATCCCATACAATCAAAATTTAAATTTCAATTAAAAAAAATAAAATTTTATTAAAAAAATGAAAAAAAAAATTGAAACATCTGTCCCATAATTACACTGAGGAAAACATTTTGGAGTATGGCTTCATTTATTTTTTACACATTAAATGTTCCACTAAAACTGAGCCAATAAATTAACTTTTTTAGTGACTATTTAGTTTATTTATTATAATTATGGTAAAAAAAAAAAACTAAACTAAAAATAGTAATCCCATACAATCAAAATTTCAATTTCAATTAAAAATACAATACAATTTTATAAAAAAATGAAAAAAAAATTGAAACATCTGTCCCATAATTACACTGAGGAAAACATTTTGGAGTGTGGCTTCATTTATTTTTTACGCATGAAAAGATCCACTAAAACCGAGCCAATAAATTAATTTTTTAAAAAAAAAATATTTAGGGGAAAAAATGGCTGAACCAGGTGGACTTGCATCTTTAATTCAACTTGACTAAACATGTAAAAATGCAACCAACGGATAAAAAACATCTGTCTGATAATGAAAGAGAGGAAAGCATTTAATTTTTTCAGTCATGTGTGGAGGTGTGTTTTACCAGGATTCAAAAACCTTCTTGTTTTTTTTTGGTAATTCCACACAATCAAAATTTAAATTTAACTTAAAAATACAATTAAATTTTAATAAAAAAATGAAACTAAAAAAATTATTTTAAAACATCTGTCCCATAATTACACAGAGAAAAACATTTTGGTGTGGAGTAGTGTTTTATCTGGATTCAAAAACCTAATTTTTTTTTACAGTTTCTTTATTATACTTATCATAAAAAAAATAAAATAAATAGTAATCCCATACAATCAACATTTCAATTTCAATTAAAAATACAATAAATTGTAATTAAAAAAAATAAAAAAAAGTTTTAAAACATCTGTCCCATAATTACACAGAGGAAAACATTTTGGAGTGTGGAGTTGTGTTTTATCTGGAGTCAAAAACCTATTTTTTACAGTTTCTATATTATAGTTATGGTAAAAAAAATAAAATAAAATAAAAATAGTAATCCCATACAATCAAAATGTAAATTTCAAATAAAAATACAATACATTTTAATTAAAAAAAGAAGAAACAAAAAAAGATTTTAAAACATCTGTCCCGTAATTACACAGAGGAAAACATTTTGGAGTGTGGTGTTGTGTTTTACCTGGATTCAAAAACCTTTTTTTTTGTTTTTTTTTACAGTATCTTTATTATATTTATGGTATAAATAAATAAATAAATAAACTAAAAATAGTAATCCCATACAATCAAGATTTACATTTAAATTTAAAATCCAATAAATTTTAATTAAAAAAATGAAAAAAAAAAGATTTTAAAACATTTGTCCCATAATTACACATTATATTTACATTATATTTTGGAGTGTGGAGTTGTGTTTTACCTGGATTCAAAAACCCTTTTTTGTTTTTTTTTTTACAGTTTCTTTATTATGGTTGTGGTAAAATAAATAAATAAAATAAAAATAGTAATCCCATACAATCAAAATTTAAATTTAAATAAAAAATACAATACATTTTAATTAAAAAATGAAAAATAAATGAAAAAAAATTGAAACATCTGTCCCATAACTACACAGAGGAAGATATAGTATAGAGTTGTGTTTTACCTGGATTCAGAAACCTATTTTTTTTTACAGTTTCTCCATTCTAGTTATGATAAATAATAATAATAAAAGAATTAAAAAAATGAAAAAAAATGAAAAAAATTGAAACATCTGTCCCATAACTACACAGAGGAAAATATAGTATAGAGTTGTGTCTTACCTGGATTCAAAAACCTATTTTTTTTTACAGTTTCTCCATTATAGTTATGATTATTAATAATAATAATAATAATAATAATAATAAAATAATTAAAAAAATTAAAAAATGAAAAAAATTGAAACATCTGTCCCATAACTACACACAGGAAAATATAGTTTAGAGTTGTGTCTTACCTGGATTCAAAAACCTTTTTTTTTACAGTTTCTCCATTCTAGTTATGATAAATAATAATAATAATTTAAAAAAAAACCAGTAACCCGGCCAACCCGGTAACAGGAACAGAACCGGTCCTAGGGACCTGGCCTGGAACCATGATGCGCACCGGGGTGAACACGCACAGATGTGAACCTGTCTCATGTTAAATGGACTGCAGTGCGTTTCTGCAAACCGCTGTGGGAACCTCATGGGCGTGAACCTCATGGGCGTGAACCTCATGGGCGTGACCCCGGTGTAAATGAAGCAAAGCAACAGGTTCACTTTAATGGCGGCCCCACCAGCTGCACATACTCCCCGCCCCCCACTCCCACATTGCTCTGTGGCGCCCCCTTGGAGCAAAGAGAGGAATCCAAGGTGTGGGCTCCGACGGGGGCCGCCGTTAAAGTCGACTCAACAAATCAAATGACGGCGATCGACCAATACAGGACAAGAAAGGAGAACGATTCACTTGCTTTCGCTGACTGAAGGCGTGGCGTTGGGACCGCAGCAAGGCAACAGTTTGAGGATTCGCTGTTTAAAAGCTTTTTTATTTTGTCCCGGAACGTTGCCTGGAAATCACCGGAACAAAGCAGAGTGTTAGGGCAGATGATCGGGGGGAGGGGCAAAGCATGCAGAGGGAGGGGCAAAGCATGCGGGGGGAATGGCAAAGCATGGGGGCGGGGTTATTGAACAAAGCGTCTGAAAGGCATCATACAATACAAGCTGCTTCTGTATTTGTAAAAGTGCACCTGTCACCACTGCAAGCCCTCTGCTGATTGGCTCCACGTAGAAAGTGACCCCGCCCTCTGGGCCAGTACATCAGGACTGATCGATTTTCAGATATATCCTACAGTTTGTAGATTTTACTACTTTCACACAGTCTAAATAATAGATACTTATTGGGATTTTTTTTTTACCAAAAAAATGTAGCAGAATACATTTTGGCTTAAAATTTACAAAGAAAGATTATTTATTTGAAAATTTTATAACAAAAAGTCAGGAAAATGTGTTATTTTCAACATTTCCTGTATTTTTTTTTGTATATTTCCAAAATAAAAAAAAAAAAAAAAAAACGGTGGGGATTAAATACCACCAAAGGAAAGCTCTATCTGTCTCAAAACAAAATTATAAAAATTTGATATGGGTACAGAAAAATTCTAAAAAAAATTGATATGGGTACAGAAAAATTCTAAAAATTTGATATGGGTACAGAAAAATTCAAAAAATTTGATATGGGTACAGAAAAATTCTAAAAATGTAATATGGGTACAGAAAAATTCTAAACATTTGATATGGGTACAGAAAAATTCTAAAAAATTTGATATGGGTACAGAAAAATTATAAAAATGTGATATGGGTACAGAAAAATACTAAAAAATTTGATATGGTTACAGAAAAATTCAAAAAATTTGATATGGGTACAGAAAAATTATAAAAATTTGATATGGGTACAGAAAAATTCTAAAAAAATTTGATATGGGTACAGAAAAATTATAAAAAATGTGATATGGGTACAGAAAAATTATAAAAATTTGATATTGCACTTTGAATGACACTTTTGTCATTCAAAGTGCAATAGCTCTGAAATCTGAAAATTGGCCTGGGCAAGTCGGGGGGTAAAAGTGTCAGGTATTGAAGTGGTTAAAAGAAAATCCCACTTTATGGCTACTAGCTGGAGCTGGATCTCATTGTAAATGAGTATTTAAATCTGATGATGATCGGCTCCATCTAGTGGCCATGATGAGGTATTTTCCTGATTTATTCTATAGAAATGAATAACATTCGACCTGGAGAGAAAGTAGCCTAAGAACATTCGACTTTACACAGAGTGAACGTGCTCGCAGCTTCGCCAGATGAATACCTCTATGATTTATTAATAAAGAAACCCCAAAGTGATGTTACTAATTCCTAGGCCGGATATTGATTACACTCGCTGTATGGCTACTCACATGGAAGAAAAATATATTTTAAATATATTTTAAAAAATACATTCTTAATATATTCTTCCCAAATATATTGACCTATATTTCAAATACTACAATTTTGGCCATATTCAATTAAAAAAATATATATTTCAATTTATTTGTGAATATATTATTAAAAATATATTCAGTGTCATTTGAAATACTACAATTTTGGCCATATTCAATTAAAAAAATATATATTTGTAAATATATTATTAAAAATATATTCAGTGTCATTTACAATAATACAATTTTGGCCGTATTTAATATATTCAAAAATATATTTCAATATATTTGTGAATATATTATTAAAAATATATTCAGAACACACGCTGCAATATATATCAAAGTATAATTTGGAATGCATTTACAAATATATTTAAAAATTTATGTTTAAATGCATTTTTTTTAGATGTTCAAAAATATCTGGAAAATATATTTTTAAATATATATTTTTAAATGTATGCCTTTGAAAAATATATTTTTAAATGTATGCCTTTGGAAAATATATTTTAATTGACATTTTTGGAATACATGTTAAAATATATTCACGTAGGCCAATATATTGTAAATATATGTCGCATGTATCATTTTTTTTTTCTAAATATATTAAAAATATATTTCTCTTCCATATGGGTAACCTCCCCAAAGGGATGACAGGTACACTTTTTTTGCCAGCAGTGATAAATGACATTAGATAATGAACAGCGTCATTCACAATATTTAAAAAAAAAAAACAACAACAAAAAAAACAGCAAATTGGAAATCAGCGAATTGACTTGTCCACGGATGACGTACCAGAGGTGGTCACAGATGAACTTGTCACGAACCTGATAGTGATACATATTGATCGGTAATGTTTATTATTGATCAGTGACACGACACATCTCTGCAATGTATTTACAGGATAGATTACGTACCGCGCTGATTATATCTGGGAAGGTTGGGGTGGGGGGGAGATATTCTTCTATACACATTTGACTTCCTGTCACCTACTGTAGGTAGCCATGGGTGGCCATAGATGGCATAATTAATAAGAAAAAAATTTATGACAATTTTCCAATTTTGAGAAGCCGGATGTGATTCCACAGCCGGGCTCCCATTTCCAAAATGGCGATGCCAGGGACCCAGAACCGGCTGCGGGAAAACAGCGCTGGGTGAGTGCCGGTATTTGCACCTGCTGAAGGTCCTCTTTAAACTAAATTTGCTGATAATGTGAACAAGCGGCTATGAAGTCTTGTGTTGGTATGAAAGATATATATATGTAACACAAGACTATATACTATTATTGTTTAATTATTATTTACCTTTATTATATATATATATATATATATATATATATATATATATATATATATAAAATAAATAATTAAATAATAATAATAAAATATATATATATATAATAAAGATAAATAATAATAGTATATAGTCTTGTGTTGATATGAAAGATATATATATATTTATAATTATTATTGTTATTTAATTATTATTTATTTTTATTTCGTATATATATATATATATATATTTGAAAACAAAAGAATTAACTAAAAAAAAGGAAATAATAATTAAAAATAAATAATAATAATTATTATTATTAATAATAATAATAATAATAATGATAATAATAATATATATATATGCACCTATGCGTTATTATAAAAAATAAATCAATCTCTCTCTCTCTCTCTCTCTCTATACAGTATGTAGATTCAGTGCTGGAGGTGCCAGAGCTGCGTGCTCTTTTCAGCAGGAACGCAGTTCTGGCACCTCCAGCACTGAATGTATGTAATGACAAGAAATACTTGGGGCGTGCTGGAAGGTGTGTTGATGCTGGCTGCTGGGGGATGTATTGTAACTGGAGGGGATCTATTTTTGCTTGGTGGTCTATTGTTGCTAATGTGGGATCTAGTCTTGCTGAGGGGGGGGGGGGTCAGTTGTGTGCTAGAAGATCTGTTGATGCTGGTTGCTGGGGGATCTGTTTTTGCTTGGTGGTCTATTGTTGCTGAAAGGGGGGTCTATTGTTGCTGGTGTGGGATCTATTGTTGCTTGAAAGGATCTATTGTTGAGGGAAGGGGTTTATTGTTTTCTAATGCCGAAGAGTCATTTGATGCTGGCTGCTGGGGGATCTGGATTTGCTTGGGGTCTATTGTTGCTAGTGTGGGATCTATTGTTGAGGGAAGGGATCTATTATTGAGGGAAGGGGTTTATTGTTGCCTGCTGCTAAAGAGTCAATTAATGCTGGCTGCTGGGGGATCTGTTTTTGCTTAGTGTTCTATTGCTGCTAAATGGGGGGGGGGGGTCTATTGTTACTAAAGGGGGGAGTCTATTGTTGCTGGTGTAGGATCTACTTTTGCTGGGGGGGGTCAATTGTCTGCTAGAAGGTCTGCTGATGCTGGCTGCTGGGGGATCTGTTTTTGCTTGGTGGTCTATTGTTGCTATAGGGGGGTCTATTGTTGCTGGTGTGGGATCTATTGTTGCTTGATGGGATCTGTTGTTGATAGAAGGGATTTATTGTTGTCTACTGCTGAAGAGTCAATAGATGATGGCTGCTGGGGGATATGTTTGTGCTTGGTGGTCTATTGTTGCTAAAGGGGGGGAGTCTATTGCTGCTGGTGTAGGATCTACTGTTGCTGGGGGGTCATTTGTGTGCTAGAAGGTCCGTTGATGCTGGCTGCTGAGAGATCTGTTGTTGTTGGAGGGGGGGTCTATTGTTGCTGGTGTGGGATCTACTGTTGCTGGGAAGTCAGTTGTGTGCTAGAAGATCTGTTGATTCTGGCTTCTGTGGGATCTGTTTTTGCTTGGTGGTCTATTGTTGCTAAAGGGAGTCTTTTGTTGCTAAAGGGGGGTATATTGTTGAGGGAAGGGGTTTATTGTTGTCTGCTGCTGAAGAGTTAATTTATGCTGGCTGCTTGGGAGTCTGTTTTTATTTGGTGGTCTATTGTTGCTAAAGGGGGGGGGTCTATTGTTGCTGGTGTAGGATCTACTGTTGCTGGGGGGTCAGTTGTGTGCTAGAAGGTCTGTTGATGCTGGCTGCTGGGGGATCTGTTTTTGCTTGGTGGTCTATTGTTGCTAAAGGTGGGGGTGGGGTCTATTGTTGCTGGTGTGGGATCTATTGGTGAGGGAAGAGGAGCTCAGAGGATCTGAGGGGGTTTCCTGGTTGAGAATTGCTGATTTAGATAGCAATACCCTGATAATGGCTTTAAGGGGGTGAAGGCACCAGCACTGACCATACAACTATGCATGCACCAGCAGATGGCAGGTCAATCAAGGCACAGGCGTTGACCCAGGAACTATGGAGGCACCATCAGATGGAAGATCAATCAGCCGAAGCTGAAGGAACCCCTAGCAACCTTTTGAGGAACCCTAGAGTTCCACCTTAGTTGAGAATGAGTGATTTAGACAGTGGTAAATTGATAATGTCTTTGTGGGGGTGAAGGCACCGGAGTTGACCCAGGAACTATGGAGGCACCATCAGCTGGACAGTCATTCAGTCACAGCTAAAAGAACTCCTAGCAATCTTTTGAGGAACCCTAAGGATCCGAGGGGGGTTTCCTGGTTGAGAATGACTGATTTAAATAGCAACACCCTGATAATGGCTTTAAGGGGGTGAAGGCACCAGCACTGACCATAGAACTATGCATGCACCAGCAGATGGAAGGTCAATCAAGACACAGGCATTGACCCAGGAACTATGGAGGCACTAGCTGAATCTCAAGGAACCCTAGAGTTCCAATTTAGTTGAGCATAGGTGACTTAGACAGTGGTAAACTGATAATGTCTTTGTGGGGGTGAAGGCTCCGGCGTTGACCCAGGAACTATGGAGGCACTATCAGATTGAAGATCAATCGGCCACAGCTTAAGGGACCCCTAGCAACCTCTTGAGGAACCCTAGAGTTCCACCTTAGTTGAGCATAGGTGATTTAGACAGTGGTAAACTGATAATGTCTTTGTGGGGTGAAGGCACCGGCGTTGACCCAGGAACTATGGAGGCACCAGCTCAAGCTCAAGGAACCCTAGAGTTCCACCTTAGTTGAGCATAGGTGATTTAGCCAGCGGTAAACTGATAATGTCTTTGGGGGGGGGTGAAGGTATCGGCGTTGACCCAGGAACTATGGAGGCACCATCAGATGGAAGATCAATCGGCCGAAGCTCAAGGAACCCCTAGCAACCTCTTGAGGAACCCTAGAGTTCCACCTTAGTTGAGCATAGGTGATTTAGACAGTGGTAAACTGTTAATGTCTTTGTGGGGGTGAAGGCACCTGCATTGACCCAGGAACTATGGAGGCACCAGCTGAAGCTCAAGGAACCCCTAGCAACCTCTTGAGGAACCCTAGAGTTCCACCTTAGTTGAGCATAGGTGATTTAGACAGTGGTAAACTGTTAATGTCTTTGTGGGGGTGAAGGCACCTGCATTGACCCAGGAACTATGGAGGCACCAGCTGAAGCTCAAGGAACCCCTAGCAACCTCTTGAGGAACCCTAGAGTTCCACCTTAGTTGAGCATAGGTGATTTAGACAGTGGTAAACTGATAATGTCTTTGTGGGGGTGAAGGCACCGGAGTTGACCCAGGAACTATGGAGGCACCATCAGCTGGACAGTCATTCAGTCACAGCTAAAAGAACTCCTAGCAATCTTTTGAGGAACCCTAAGGATCCGAGGGGGGTTTCCTGGTTGAGAATGACTGATTTAAATAGCAACACCCTGATAATGGCTTTAAGGGGGTGAAGGCACCAGCACTGACCATAGAACTATGCATGCACCAGCAGATGGAAGGTCAATCAAGACACAGGCATTGACCCAGGAACTATGGAGGCACTAGCTGAATCTCAAGGAACCCTAGAGTTCCAATTTAGTTGAGCATAGGTGATTTAGACAGTGGTAAACTGATAATGTCTTTGTGGGGGTGAAGGCACCGGCGTTGACCTAGGAACTATGGAGGCACCAGCTGTAGCTCAAGGAACCCCTAGCAACCTCTTGAGAAACCCTAAAGGTTCTTCCCTTGTTGAAAATGGCTGATTTAGACAGTGCTACCCTAAATAATGGCTTTTAGTGGGTGAAGGCACTGACATCTCAGATGCCTCAGGAAAATCCCCGCAACCACCAGTCCATTTCAAGCTTTCAGATTCCTCCTATCAACAAATCAATGTGATTGGTGGCTGTGGGTAACACAAGTTCTTACAGTATGTCAATGAGTTCTAATGAATGAGCGAATCATTTCGAAAAGGGACGTTAAGGAGACTATCGGTCTTTCCTGGCTTTCAGTTAAAGTCAAGCAGTAAGGAATTCATTCAATTCTCGTCTACGCTCCAAAGGGGTTTCATTTCCACGTATTTTTCATGGCCAAAAGGTAGGCGAGAAAACTGATTTCCCTACAGGGGAACCTGAATGAACCCTTGCTCGGGGATGAACAGAATGAGTTCATATATTCCGTACGCACCGACTACTAATATAGTCCAGGATACAGAGTCCGTCTTTTCTCAGAAGACCTCCTCCGATGGCTGTATTTTTAAACCCGGCCTTCTCTTTGCCTACTTGGTGTCCAAACTTTGAAGGAGGAAAATCCCCGTGTTTTTTTTTTTTAGCTGTCTTTTTTTTTTCCCGTACAACAGATTTGTACATGACCTAGATATGTCTGGTAGTCTATGACCAGGATCTAGACAGAGCTCCAAAGAAATAGAACATACTATCCTGAATACATAATTTTGCGTTCGTGACAAGTTGAGCCGCGATCCTCTTGCGTACATTGATCGTGTGTTAACTAAAAGACAAATTTTTTTTTTTACAAAAAAGAAGACAAGCAAGCGGTCAGCAAGTAAAACAACTCCAACATGCAATTTATTAATACGGGGACAAGGACAGAGACTGGAAGGTAGGTAAGGAGACTGAGACAGCGGGACCATGAGAACATAAAGAGCGGACTTGTATCTGTGCAGACAGAAAAAGATGGTTCAGACAAGATGGATGGAACGGTCACATGACACGGTAAGTGGTTAAGGGCTTTTCACTCTAAGGGTGTCCTCATGCATTTTCCAGCACAAAATGGAGAAAATCCATTTTCATCCGAGATCGTTGGCCAATCACGTCATGATACATCAACATTCTTTCGACACTGAACTCAATGAATGGTGGGTCTTTCTTCAGGATGGATTGACCCTTCTTGACCAAAATGATCATCGTAGAGCAAAATTGCCATTGGATTGTCTATTATATCTTACAAGCGTTCCATTGTGTATATGGTCAGCATAAGGGTCACTCATGCCATTCCATCGAATTAGTACGCAGTGGCCTGCTCCGAATAGTAATATCAGAAAAAAGACCAAATAGCTAACAGCGTACCCACCTCCCAACCCCAAAATTGTACTCTATCAGAAGATTCTTTTTGCTTAGGTGTCCAACATGTACTGTGACATACTAAAGCAGAGCATGGGCCGCAGGGCAGTATTCCAACATGATAACAACCCCAAAACACACCGCCAAGACCACCAATGCCTTGCTAAAGAAGCTAAGGGTAAAGATGATGGACTGGCCAAGCATGTCTCCAGATCTGAACCCTACTGAGCATCTGTGGGGCCTCCGTGTGCCTACAATCAAGCATGGTGGTGGGAGTGTCATGGTCTGGGGCTGCATGAGTGCTGCCGGCACTGGGGAGCTACAGTTCAGTGAGAGAACCATGAATGCCAACATGTACTGTGACATACTGAAGCAGAGCATGATCCCCTCCCTTCAGAGACTGGGCCACAGGGCAGTATTCCAACATGATAACGACCCCAAACACACCTCCAAGACCACCACTGCCTTGCTAAAAAAGCTGAGGGTAAAGGTGATGGATTGGCCAAGCATGTCTCCAGACCTGAACCCTACTGAGCATCTGTGGGGCCTCCGTGTGCCTACAGTCAAGCATGGTGGTGGAAGTGTCATGGTCTGGGGCTGCATGAGCGCTGCCGGCACTGGGGAGCTACAGTTCATTGAGGGAACCATGAATTCCAACATGTACTGTGACATACTGAAGCAGAGCATGATCCCCTCCCTTTGGAGACTGGGCCTCAGGGCAGTATTCCAACATGATAACGACCCCAAACACACCTCCAAGACCACCACTGCCTTGCTAAAGAAGCTGAGGGTAAAGGTGATGGACTGGCCAAGGATGTCTCCAGACCTGAACCCTATTGAGCATCTGTGGGGCATCCTCAAACGGAAGGTGGAGGAGCGCAAGGTCTCTAACACCCACCAGCTCCGTGATGACGTCATGGAGTGTAAGAGGACTCCAGTGGCAACCTGTGAAGCTCTGGTGAATTCCATGCCGAAGAGGGTTAAGGAAGTGCTGGAAAATAATGGCGGCCACACAAAATATTGACACTTTGGGCCCAATTTGGACCTTGTCACTTAGGGGTGGAGTCACTTTTGTTGCCAGCGGTTTAGACATTAATGGTGGTGTGTCGAGGTATTTTGAGGGAACAGCAAATTTACATGTTATACAAGCTGTACACTGACTACGTCACATTGTAGCAAAGTGTCATTTCTTCAGTGTTGTCACATGAAAAGAGAGAATCAAATATTTACAAAAATGTGAGGGATGGACTCACTTCTGTGAGATACTGTATATATATATATATACAGAATGGGACCTAGTACAGACCTTGGTGGCACCCCACTGGTGACCGGTCACTGTTCCGAAATAACCTCATTTACAACCCCACGCCTATATCTATCCTTCAGCCAAACTTTTTTTCCACAGGAACACCCAAGGGTTGAATCCACACCTGAGATGATCATGTGGAACTGTATGAAACACTGTCCGAAATCACAGCATGCTATGTCCACGGCACCACCCTGCTGCAGAGACAATTAATGAAAGCCCTTCAAAATTGCAATACAACATAGCACAACATGGGCTTGTTGGGTAGGTGCAGCAGCAGTAAACACACGGAGGTTCGAGGTTGCAGTAACCGATATACTGAAGAACTGGCAAACAGTAGAAGAGCCTAGCAAGGGAGCTCACTTGATTGGTAACCTACAATCAATGCAACGGAGAGCCTGTGGTAGTAGACCCAAATTGAAGATAGTTCTTGTCAAGGAGGGTGGAATACGGCTTGGCCACACCAACCCAAAAGGGAGCTTGCACCAATGCAGATGTAGGTACTGAGCTTTCCGAACTTCTCTGGAACCTCTCCCTGCTGCTAGTGCTGTCCCTGAAAGATGGGTATGCTCTGAGAGATGAAATAGTAAAAAAAAATATTAGTTGCAGAGAGATGAAAATACTTCCTTCTGATTGGACACACTGTAGGCTACATCTGCATGTAAAAATGTATTTGTAGTCTATGTGAATCCCAGAGAAACGCAGATCCTACACTAGCCACTTCACAAATGCATTCCAAAAACTGGGGACAGGGCCTTAAAATGACTCTGCATGACCCAAGATGGCCACCAGGGTAACCTGGATGCAGCGTAGCCAACAGAAACGCTGCTCCAGGGAACCGAGGAAACCATAGGGAAACGTTTCCCTTTACTTCCCCTCCAGCTGCAGTACCGCTCCTGATGAGCGCAACCTACAGGGAAGAAAATAGCCTGCAGCTGTCCACATGCTGACAACACAGGATGATCCAAGCATGTTATTAGACACATTCAGGTGCTGCCAAAGAGAGAGTTCCCCCTAGGCCAGGGGTGGGTAACTGTGGCCCTCCAGCTGTTGGTGAACTACAAGTCCCATCATGCCTCTGCCTTTGGGAATCATGCTTGTAACTGTCAGTTTTGCAATGCCTCATGGGACTTGTAGTTCTACAACAGCTGGAGGGCCACAGTTGCCCACCCCTGCCCTAGGCAATCAGTAGCTGATTTCTGCCAAAACCCAAACCAACAGTCCTCCACATGTAGCAAGTAAAGGCAAGACACAATGACCTGGACTCCGGCACTCCTACAAATTACAGGAAGGGTCTGCATTCTCACAATTGGAGTTTGTTTCTTAAAGTGACCCTTTTCAAAGTTCCTTAGGGACGGAGTTGCTCTTTCTAAGAAGGGATTCAGTAAAGGACAATGAAGAGGTCCATCGGACCATACACTGACAGCAGTAGGGTAGAATTTGTACTGCTGCCCACAACAAACAACTGGGTTTTGGTCATTATACTTTAACCCATACTGTGTCCATCAGGCACAATGCCTCTTGGCAGATTCAGCTGCAGGACACCAAAGATTTTTATAGCTATCTGTAAAGGTGGCCTTCTAACAACAATTGTAAGAGGCATACTTCCCACAGTCCACCACTGTAAGGGACATTCTTCCCACAGACCACCACTGTAAGGGACATTCTTCCCACTGACCCCCAATGTAAGGGACATTCTTCCCACTGACCCCCAATGTAAGGGACAGTCTTCCCACTGACCACCAATGTAAGGGACAGTCTTCCCACTGACCCCCAATGTAAGGGGCATTCTTCTCACTGACCACTAATATAAGGAGCATTCTTCCCACTGACCACCAATGTAAGGGGCATTCTTCCCCACTGACTACCAATGTAAGGGGCATTCTTCCCCACTGGCCACCAATGTAAGGGGCATTCTTCTCACTGACCACCACTCTAAGGGACATTCTTCTCACTGACCACCAATGTAAGGAGCATTCTTCCCACTGACCCCCAATGTAAGGAACATTCTTCCCACTGACCACCACTGTAAGGGGCATTCTTCCCACTGATCACCAATGTAAGGGGCATTCTTCCCACTGACCACCAATGTAAGGGGCATTCTTCCCACTGACCCCCAATGTAAGGGGCATTCTTCCCACTGACCCCCAATGTAAGGAGCATTCTTCCCACTGGCCACCAATGTAAGGGGCATTCATCTCACTGACCCCCAATGTAAGGGACATTCTTCCCACTGACCCCCCAATGTAAGGGACATTCTTCCCACTGACCCCCAATGTAAGGGACATTCTTCCCACTGACCCCCAATGTAAGGGACATTCTTCCCACTGACCCCCAATGTAAGGGACATTCTTCCCACTGACCCCCAATGTAAGGGACAGTCTTCCCACTGACCACCAATGTAAGGGACATTCTTCCCACTGACCCCCAATGTAAGGGACATTCTTCCCACTGACCCCCAATGTAAGGGACAGTCTTCCCACTGACCACCAATGTAAGGGACATTCTTCCCACTGACCCCCAATGTAAGGGGCATTCATCTCACTGACCCCCAATGTAAGGGACATTCTTCCCACTGACCCCCCAATGTAAGGGAAATTCTTCCCACTGACCACCAATGTAAGGGGCATTCTTCCCACTGACCACCAATGTAAGGGGCATTCTTCCCACTGGCCACCAATGTAAGGGGCATTCTTCCCACTGATCCCCAATGTAAGGGACATTCTTCCCACTGACCACCAATGTAAGGGACATTCTTCCCACTGACCACCAATGTAAGGGACATTCTTCCCACTGACCTCCAATGTAAGGGACATTCTTCCCACTGACCTCCAATGTAAGGGACATTCTTCCCACTGACCACCAATGTAAGGGGCATTCTTCCCACTGGCCACCAATGTAAGGGGCATTCTTATCACTGACCCCCAATGTAAGGAACATTCTTCCCACTGACCACCAATGTAAGGGACATTCTTCCCACTGATCACCAATGTAAGTGGCATTCTTCCCACTGGCCACCAATGTAAGGGGCATTCTTCCCACTGGCCACCAATGTAAGGGACATTCTTCCCACTGACCTCCAATGTAAGGGACATTCTTCCCACTGACCTCCAATGTAAGGGACATTCTTCCCACTGACCACCAATGTAAGGGGCATTCTTCCCACTGGCCACCAATGTAAGGGGCATTCTTATCACTGACCCCCAATGTAAGGAACATTCTTCCCACTGACCTCCAATGTAAGGGGCATTCTTCCCACTGGCCACCAATGTAAGGGGCATTCTTATCACTGACCCCCAATGTAAGGAACATTCTTCCCACTGACCTCCAATGTAAGGGGCATTCTTCCCACTGGCCACCAATGTAAGGGCCATTCTTCCCACTGACCACCAATGTAAGGGACATTCTTCCCACTGACCTCCAATGTAAGGGGCATTCTTCCCACTGGCCACCAATGTAAGGGCCATTCTTCCCACTGATCACCAATGTAAGGGGCATTCTTATCACTGACCTCCAATGTAAGGGACATTCTTCCCACTGACCACCAATGTAAGGAGCATTCTTCCCACTGACCCCCAATGTAAGGGACATTCTTCCCACTGATCACCAATGTAAGGAGCATTCTTCCCACTGATCTCCAATGTAAGGAGCATTCTTCCCACTGATCCCCAATGTAAGGGACATTCTTCCCACTGATCACCAATGTAAGGGACATTCTTCCCACTGACCACCAATGTAAGGGACATTCTTCCCACTGACCTCCAATGTAAGGGACATTCTTCCCACTGATCACCAATGTAAGGGACATTCTTCCCACTGACCTCCAATGTAAGGGGCATTCTTCCCACTGGCCACCAATGTAAGGGGCATTCTTCCAACTGATCACCAGTGTAAATAGCATTCTCACTAACACTGATGTAAGGGGCAATCTTCCCACTGACCTCCAATGAATTTGTTTATTACAAGGGTTCCCAGGGACCAGGAAATTGTTTTAAGGGTTCCTCTGGGGTGAAAAGATCGAGAAAATCTGCTCCACATTATATTTGCAGTCTATGACTGAACCAGGACACGAGACAAGTAAAGGACCAGAGGGGACGTTTCCTGTACCTAACACCCAATGACATCATCATTCCATTTCCAGATATCTCAGGAGACATTTTATGATGTTTTGGTCTACAGGAACATCTTAATGTTCTCCCAAAGTGGGATCCTCTGTGCTTGATGGAAAACAAAGCGGAGGTTGGCAAAAACATTAAAACTCAAGTCCTACCACGTGAAGCCGCCTAGATGTCTCTAATTAGCTAATTACAGTGGATGGCGTTTGGGCTAATTGCATCCCAATCATCAACCGAAAAAGCTTTTAGCATCCGCTCTTCGTGTAGCACAAGGTTAAAGCTTTTATTGGTTCTGAATTACGAGCCGCCGTTGCAGGAAGGGGGTAGGGGTGGGGCTGGGGAACCATAGGAAGTAGTGCAAGAAATAACACGTCAATGAGAATTTTACAATCACAATTTTCATCACGGGACTGCACCTCCCAATAAATGCAATTTTTGTAAACGGCCTAGAGCAATACCAGGACAACAAAGGCAAGGCATGCAGGGTCATGGTTTCAGAGGGATTTGCACAGTTTTGCACGTGTTTTTCCATACTGGTCTTTCTTAGGAACAATGTCATGATTGTCTCCTGGAGGTTGTTTTATGTTCTGAAGGTTTACAGTACATAGTTGTGTTGGCCTCCAGAAGAAAGTAGGAGACCCTGTAAAATCCACTACCGGTATACAAGACACAGTAGGTTTGTGCCTACAGGCACCTCTATGGGTTGGGAGCCAGGGGCGTATTTACCAGAAGGCAAACAAGGTATTTGCCTTGGGCGGCACTTTTCAGGGGGGGCAGCGGTGCCCCCCTGGAAAAAGGGATGAAAAAAGGGACACGCACGGCATGGGGACCAGGTGGGATCCGAGAGAGGCTGCGGGCTGCTTGACAGTATATGCAGAGCCCCACTCTCATTCTCATGGATGTCCGGAGCTGTGAAGGTGAGTGTCTTTCTCTCTCTCGCCAGGTGGGGAAGGCGGTGTATGGGGGGCAATGATAGTGGAAGGCTGTCTGGGGGGGGGCAGGGGTGTTGTTGGTCAATGTCCCAGGCTCTCTCCTCAGCGGGGGTGGAGGGTGGTGTTGGTCAGTGTCAGGCTCTCTCCACGGGGGGTGGCCGATTTTCTTGTTGCCTAAGGCAGCACAAAACCTACATTTTTGGGAGCCTGATGTGCCACAAGACTGCGGAGATGTAGACCCTGGCTGTACAAGGAGAGCCCCAAAAAACATCATCAACGTATCTCAGCCATGCCTTGTACACCCAGGACTTCTTCCACCGCTGAGGCTTCTGTGTTGTGTGAAATGGCCGGATCCCATTCTGTGTCTGAGACGTGTGTAATAGAGCTGGACCAAAAGAAGCCAGATTTGGTACTGGAGGATGTACAGTGGGGTAAGTACTCCTTCAAAGGGATTAATGCATAATGAAGGTGCACCATAGATGGACCTAGTTCTGGTCCCGGGCTGTTGCCTCTGACCCACAAAGAAAACTCTCAGCAGATGACAAACTCTGGGGGGTGGCTACTGAGGAGTGCTCAGTGCAAAAGTCCATATTACTTCAAGGTCTTTTTCAAATGTTTATTGATTAAACGCATCAGGTAGAGCCAACACGTTTTGGGTTGAAATGCCTCCCCCCTTCTTCAAATCTGATCACAGGGGAAGCTGCAGTTTAATGGTTAAAACTTAATTCACTTTTTTTTATTGCTGTCTTTGTCTGCAGTGGCAGTTCTCACTTTTGACAGCCCTGAAGACTGGAGGGAGGAGTTTCAACCCGAAACGCATAGCTCTACCTGATGCCTTTAACCAACAAACATTTTAAACAGACCCTCGAGCGATGTGAACTTTTGCACTGAGCGCTCCCACCCCAGAGTTTGTCATCCTGTGCCTTAGGACTGTTGACGGAGATTCCTGAATAAATAAAACCTGTAAACACTGTTTGCGGTTTTCTTTCTTTTTTAACCCCTCCATCTCCCGAGGATTCCCCCCCCCTTCCTGACCAGACCATATAGCTATATGTTACTATACAACTTCATGTTACTATATTAAGGGCTGCTGTTAGAAACCGCAGGGCCCCATACAGTCAACCTAACAGGGCCCCCCTCCAAAAAAAACCCAGAGTTTACTATGCTTCATTTACGAATGAACACAGTGAGTGATCGGTGCCGATCACTCATTGTGTTCATTCAGGAAAGAAAGGAGCTGGTGAATGTGACATATTTGAACCCATCCCCAACCCTCTATTCTGAAGGATCCTATTGTGTGCTTGCAGCTGCCGGTGGGAAGGAGAGGATGGAAGTCGGAAGTACTGCAAGGGGTGGGGGCACAAGGGGGGGGGGGATGTGCATCAGAGGAAAACATATGATGAAAAGGGAGGGTGATGGGTGCAGCAAGGGCTGAAGCAATAACTGAAACTGATCCCCTGTATGTATCTCTGCAACAACTGTGAGGGATAAGAGAAGAATCCAGCTTTCAGCTGCTGCAGGAAGAACCATACAGGGGATCGGTTCCAGTAATTCGTGCTGATCACCCTCCCTGCCCAGTTATCCCAGCTGCCTGGGCCCCCCTGCTGGCCTGGGCCCCGTACAGGAGGACTGGTGGTGCCCCCTTATCCACGGCCCTATGTTACTATACTATACTATGTTACTATAATATCTTACAATATATTACTATACTACACTATCTTCCTATACTATATGTTACTATACTACACTATACTATATATCTATACTATGTTACAATATGTTACTATACTACACTATACTATATATCTATACTATGTTACTATATATTACTATACTACACTATCTTCCTATACTATATGTTACTATACTACACTATACTATATATCTATACTATGTTACAATATGTTACTATACTACATTACTATATATCTATACTATGTTACAATATGTTACTATACTACATTACTATATATTACTATACTACACTATCTTCCTATACTATATGTTACTATACTGTCTTACAATATGTTACTATACTATATGTTACTATACTGTCTTACAATATGTTACTATACTATATGTTACTATACTATATGTTACTATACTACACTACACTATACTATGTTTCTATACTGTCTTACAATATGTTACTATACTACATTACAATACTATATGTTACTATACTATACTATCTTACAATGTTACTACATTATTATATTACTATACTACATTACTATACGTTACTATCAGGGGCGGACTGACAACTCATGGGGCCCCTGGGCAATAGGGGATTATGGGGCCCCCGTGTCCTCGGCCACACCCAAAAAAGCCTATGACAAAGCCAATGAAAGGTACCAGGGGCATCTCATGGGGCCCCCTACTGACCCTGGGCCCTCGGGTGGTGCCTGAGTGGCTAAATGGTCAGTCCGCCCCGGTTACTATACTACACTATACTATGTTTCTATACTATCTTCCAATATATTACTATACAACATTACTATACTACAGGATATGTCACTCGGTTATATGTTACTATACAACACTATGTTACTATACTTCATTACAATACAGAGGCGGACTGACCATTTGGAAATTTGGGCACTGCCCGAGGGCCCGGAGTCAGTAGGGGGCCCCATGAGATGCCCCTGGTACCTTTTTCATAGGCTTTTTTGAGTTTGGCCAAGGACACAGGGGCCCCATGATCCCATATTGCCCAGGGGCCCCATGAGTTGTCAGTCCGCCCCTGTTACAATACTATATGTTACTATACTATACTATGTTTCTATACTGTCTTACAATATGTTACTATACTACATTACTATACTATATGTTACTATACTATCTTACAATATGTTACTATACTATACTATACTATACTATATGTTACTATAGTTTAATGTACTATACTATGTTTCTATACTATCTTACAATATGTTACTATACTACACTACACTATACTATATGTTACTATTGTTTGATGTACTATACTATGTTTCTATACTATACTATACTACATTACACTATACTATGTTTCTATACTATCTTACAATGTTACTATACTACATTACTATAATATATCTTACTATACTATACTATCTTACAATATGTTACTATACTACATTACACTATACTATGTTTCTATACTGTCTTACAATATGTTACTATACTACATTACTATACTATATGTTACTATAGTTTGATGTACTATACTATGTTTCTATACTATACTATACTACATTACACTATACTATGCTTCTATACTATCTTACAATGTTACTATACTACATTACTATAATATATCTTACTATACTATACTATCTTACAATATGTTACTATACTATACTACACTATACTATATGTTACTATACTTCATTACAATACTATATGTTACTATAGTTTGATGTACTATACTATGTTTCTATACTATACTATACTACATTACACTATACTATGTTTCTATACTATCTTACAAAATGTTACTATACTACATTACTATAATATATCTTACTATACTATACTATCTTACAATATGTTACTATACTACATTACAATACTATATGTTACTACACTATACTATCTTACAATGTTACCATACTACATTACACTATGCTATGTTTCTATACTGTCTTACAATATATTACTATACTACAGTATATGTCCCTCAGTTACATGTTACTATACAACGCTCTGTTACTATAATACACTATACAGTACAAAGTTATAAATGAGATCCTTCTCTGGTCCGCAGACCCACACAATACCCTCAGCAGGTTTCCTAGGGATGACTGGTTGTCGGTGTGTCAGATACTAACACGGTACAGATTGTTTCCATGACAAGAATGCAGAATTGTAGGAAAACACCGGAAAGCTGGGAGGTATAATGAGATGTGATCATCGAGAACCGAATAGCATTACCGGGACAATCAAGTATGGAAAGACGAATATAAAACATAGAAATCTCTGCACAGGATACAGAAGATTGGATGACGATTGGACAGACTGTATACACATTAATAAATTGCATGTTGTCACCACATACATCGGAGTTCTCATAATACAGACATGACACCATGACACCAATACATCATACCGGAGACATTTCAGGAGCACAGATTATGGTGAATATGGCGGCTGCATGCAGGGAAGATAAGCAATGCAAAGAATTTGCTGTCCTGGCTTTTGTACATTTCCATACACAATGTTGATGATCGATTTTTTTTTTCCCGATTTATTAAAAAGCCAATCCAAGAATATAGGAATAAAAAAAAATCTGATTTCAAGAAGTGAACTGACCATCAGGTAAAGTCTTTGTTACAAGTATCTATAGAACCCCAGCAATTTACACAAAGCTCTACCCATGGAACCTTCACATCTGTCCCCAAGGAGCTTACTATCTAATGTATGAGAGTCCATCACTGACACGGTATGGGAAAAAAAAATTACAAATCTTTATTCTTTTTATTTATTTATATATATATATAAAAAACTATTTTTATATAATAGTTGTATATGTATTTATTTTTGTATATAAAATAAAAGGATAAATAAAAAAAAATAAATTTTTTATTCTTGATCCATTGAGACATAAAAAGAATCCATCCGATAAAAAGATCGACACGTTTGAGCCCATCACCGGTAAGGTATGAAAAAAAAAAATTACAAATCATTCTTCTTTTTTTTTATATGTAAAACTATTTTTATATAATAGTTGTATATGTATTTATTTTTGTATATAAAATTAAATAAAAGGATAAAAGGATGAATAAAAAAAAAAAACTAAAAAAAACAAACAAAAAACAAATCTTTATTCTTGATCTATCGAGACGTAAAAAGAATCCATCCAATAAAAAGATTGACGCGTTTCAGCCCCACAAATTCTGGGCCTTAGTCATGGTCTTTTCCCCCCTGCTCCTCTGCACCCAGGGCAGCTGCCCCTCCCTTCTCTCTTCTTTGGAAGCACATACAAACTCCATGCAGGTGTCCTGGTTGGGATTTGAACCAAGGACTCCAGTTCTGCAAGGCAAGAGCATTAACCACTAGCCCAGCCTTTCTCAACCCTTTCACCCCGGGGGAATCCTGGAAATAATCTTCAGGGCTCAGGGAACCATGGGGGCCAGCAGGTAGAATGTAGGTAGAACACAATGATTACTACCGATGGCTATAACTGCTGGCAACAATCGCATGCTAAAAATCCAACATGCTGGTTGTACCCAAGTCGATCGATGGATTGACTTGGTTACAATCAGCCTGCCCACGGATGGATCGAATCTCCCCACTGAAACGGCTGAGATTCAATCCATCTATGGATGGCGTATGGCTTTGTTTAGACCTGCAGTTGAGGGGCAGGAGCGTTCCTATCAGGGGCGTACTGACCATTTGGAAACTTGGGCACAGCCTGAGGGCCCGGGGTCAGTAGGGGGCCCCATGAGATGCCCCAGGTACCCTTTTCATAGGCTTTTTTAAGTTTGGAAAGGACACAGGGGCCCCATGATCCCCTATTGCCCGGGGGCCCCATGAGTTATCAGTCCGCCCCTGGTCCCTAGGGTTGGTGTCACCCGGTGCCAGAACACTTGGTGACACCCCTTCCGACGATCCCCGCAGGATGGATCGAATCTGCAGATTGAGCATAATGGATCAGAGTCCGATCCATTATCCTCCCCAATCCGCAGATCCGATCCATCCTGCGGGGATCGTTGGCTTGCAACCTATACGGGGTTAACTGATCTCTCCACGAAAAGGTAAGTTGTAAATAGGGGCGGATTAACCATTTGGAAACTCGGGCACTGCCTGAGGGCCCGGGGTCAGTAGGGGGCCCCATGTGATGCCCCTGGTACCTTTTTCATAGGCTTTTTTGAGTTTGGGCAAGGACACAGGGGCCCCATGAGTTGTCAGTCCACCCCTGGTTGTAAAGCAAGCCGACGATCCCCGCAGGATGGATGGGATCTGCGGATTGGGGAGCATAATGGATCTAAGTCCGATCCATTATGCTGAATCCGCAGATCCCATCCATCCTGCGGGGATCGTCGGCTTGCTTTAAAACTTTTCGTGGAGCGGGTTTGGTGTCACCCGGTGTGGGGAGCACCCCCCGCACCTGCCTAGGGACGCCCCTGGTTGTGGGGCAGCAAAAATGTGCAGTTGAGCCACATTTTTGCTACCTGCCAACCTCCCTCCCCCTTAAGCTGCCATAGGCGGTGGACAGAGATTTTTCCGTGGCACGGCCATGATGCTTGGCAATAAAAGTTCACTCAACACGTAGGGATCGGCCGATCGCTACACATTCAAGTAAATGGGGAAGAACCACAAACGCCCGGAACGCACATGATTGCAGCGTGAATGTCGGCAACGATGGGATTAAAAATGGCGATGAGATGGCATCACATTGCTTCCTCGCCACCTATCAGTAGCCTCTGGAGCACGACTGGGTTTTGGAGGCCAGGGAGATTTAGTCCCGCCCCTCTGTATTTTTGGTGCGCTACCATTAGTTATCATGGAGGGTGCAAACGCAGTGAAGATGCGGTAATCGGGACTTCAAAAGCGCAGCACACCCTAATGCTTCTGCGGACCCCCAGTAGCGCACCATCCCTTCTCCTGTGCAACCTCCCCTCCCCCGCCATGTTTCCCAGGGCCCCTATGAGATAAATATAAAGTTAGGCTACGTTCACACTGATCCGCCGCAAAAACGCATAGACTTTTGCCGCGGTTTCTGAGTGTCTTTTTAAAGGACACGTGACTTAAAAACTGCACCAGAAACGCTTCTCAGAGGCATTTTTCAGGTGCTTTTCAGGCATTTTTCAGGTGCATTCCATTGATTTCAATGGAAAGAGGCATTTTTTGGGGCATTTTTTTAACTCCCCAAACATGCCCCAAAGATGACGCAAGCGGCATTTTTTACACCGCGACGTCTCAGTGTGAACACATACATAGATATACATTCACATACACAGGGAAGCATTTTCTTGAGCTTTTCAGGTGCTTTTTTTAACTCAAAAACTCCTCCGTGTGAAAGTCGCCTTACATGTAAAACAATTCAAGGCCCGTACCAGCCGCCCCAAGGTACACGCCCACTCTCATGAATGAAAGTATATTTGATAGCATTAAATTAGTACTTTCAATAAAATTGATTTTAAACCATAAGAAAGCATGCCGTAAATCAAAGACCAATCAACACAAAGGGCACAGTATGGGGGGGGGGGGTCAGGAGGGCCTAATACTGTGATCAGGAGGGCACAATAATGTGATCAGAAGGGCACAATACTGGGATCAGGAGGGCACAATACTGGGATCAGGAGGGCACAATACTGGATCAGGAGGGAACAATACTGGGATCAGGAGGGTACAATACTGGGGTCAGGAGGGTACAATACTGGGGTCAGGAGGGCACAATACTGGGATCAGGAGGGTACAATACTGGGGTCAGGAGGGTACAATACTGGGGTCAGGAGGGTACAATACTGGGGTCAGGAGGGTACAGCACTGGGGTCAGGAGGGCACAATGCTGGGATCAGGAGGGCACAATGCTGGGATCAGGAGGGTACAATACTGGGATCCGGAGGGCACAATACTGGGATCAGGAGGGCACAATACTGGGATCCGGAGGGCACAATACTGGGATCAGGAGGGCACAATACTGGGATCAGGGGGGTACAATACTGGGATCAGGAGGGCACAATTCTGGGATCAGGAGGGCACAATACTGGGATCAGGGGAGTACAATACTGGGATCAGGGGGGTACAATACTGGGATCAGGAGGGCACAATACTGGGGTCAGGAGGGCACAATACTGGGATCAGGAGGGCACAATATTGGGATCAGGAGGGCACAGTACAGGAGAGTTAGGAGGGTACAATACTGGGATCAGGGGGGGTAGAATACTGGGATCAGGGGGGTACAATACTGGAATCAGGAGGACCTAATACTGGGATCAGGAGGGCACAGTACAGATTCTGGGACGTTGCCTGGGCCATGCCGGGACAGCTTAGTAAAAAGCGTGACTGTCCCAACTAATCTGGGAGAGTTGGCAAGTATGCTGTATTGCAAGATTATCATGGGGCCACCATGCACATGAGGCCCCTGGGCAGTGCCCATGCATTAAGGCAGCCCTGCACTTAACTCCCCCCTCCCCCAAGTCTGCCCCCCCCTCACATACACACATACATACACGGCTCAAAAATGTTAAAGGAACACTTTGTAACCCGAGTCTGGCATCAAGTCCATGACACTCCTGGGATATTGATCTGGTCAGGTAAGTAGCAGAGGGGGTTGTTCATCAGTTTCAGCTGCTTTGGTGTTCATGAAATTAACAACAGGTACACTAGATGGGCAACAATGAGATGACCCCCAAAACAGGAATGGTTTTACAGGTGGAGGCCACTGACATTTTTTCCCTACTCATCTTTTCTGACTGTTTTTCCCTTGTTTTGCATTTGGCTCGGGTCAGTGTCACTACTGGTAGCATGAGGTCATACCTGGACCCTACAGAGGTTGTACAGGCAGTCCAACTCCTCATCAATACGTGCCATTGCCAGAAGGTTTGCTGTGTCTCCCAGCACAGTCTCAAGAGCATGGAGGAGATTCCAGGAGACAGGCAGTTCCTCTAGGAGAGCTGGACAGGGCTGTAGAAGGTCCTTAACCCATCAGCAGGAGCGGTATCTGCTCCTTTGTGCAAGGAGGAACAGGAGGAGCTCTGCCAGAGCCCTACAAAATGACCTCCAGCAGGCCACTGGTGTGAATGTCTCTGACCAAACAATCAGAAACAGACTTCATGAGGGTGGCCTGAGGGCCCGACATCCGCTAGTGGGCCCTGTGCTCACTGCCCGGCACCATAGAGCTGGATTGCCATTTGCCATTGGACACCAGAATTGTCAGGTCCACCACTGGCGCCCTGTGCTTTTCACAGATGAGAGCAGGTTCCCCCTGAGTACATGTGACAGATGTGAAAGGGTCTGGAGAAGCCGTGGAGAACGTTCTGCTGCCTGTAACATGGTTCAGTATGACCGTTTTGGTGGTGGGTCAGTGATGGTCTGGGGAGGCATATCCATGGAGGGACACACAGAGCTCTACAGGCTAGACAATGGCACCCTGACTGCCATTAGGTATGGGGATGAAATCCTTGGACCCATTGTCAGACCCTACGCTGGTGTGGTGGGTCCTGGGTCCCTCCTGGTGCAGTGGGTCCCGGGTTCCTCCTGGTGCGGTGGGTCCTGGGTTCCTTCTGGTGCAGTGGGTCAGGGTTCCTCCTGGTGCGGTGGGTCCTGGGTCCCTCCTGGTGCAGTGGGTCCCGGGTTCCTCCTGGTGCGGTGGGTCCCGGGTTCCTTCTGGTGCAGTGGGTCAGGGTTCCTCCTGGTGCAGTGGGTCCTGGGTTCCTCCTTGTGCAGTGGGTCCTGGGTTCCTCCTGGTGCATTGGGTCCCAGATTCCTCCTGGTACGGGGGGTCCCGGGTTCCTCCTGGTACGCTGGGTCCTGGGTTCCTCCTGGTACGCTGGGTCCTGGGTTCCTCCTAGTGCAGTGGGTCCTGGGTTCCTCCTGGTGCGGTGGGTCCTGGGTTCCTTCTGGTGCGGTGGGTCCTGGGTCCCTCCTGGTGAGTTGGGTCCTGGGTTCCTCCTGGTGCATTGGGTCCTGGGTTCCTCCTGGTGTGGTGGGTCCTGGGTTCCTTCTGGTGCGGTGGGTCCTGGGTCCCTCCTGGTGAGTTGGGTCCTGGGTTCCTCCTGGTGAGTTGGGTCCTGGGTTCCTCCTGGTGCAGTGGGTCCTGGGTCCCTCCTGGTGTGTTGGGTCCTGGGTTCCTCCTGGTGCATTGGGTCCTGGGTTCCTCATGGTGCAGTTGGTCAGGGTTCCTCCTGGTGCATTGGGTCCTGGGTTCCTCCTGGTGCAGTGGGTCCTGGGTTCCTCCTGATGCAGGGGGTCCTGGGTTCCTCCTGGTGCAGTGGGTCCTGGGTTCCTCCTGGTGCAGTGGGTCCTGGGTTCCTCCTGGTGCAGACAATGCCCGGCCTCATGTGGGGAGAGTATACAGGCAGTTCCTGGAGGATGAAGGAATTGATACCATTGAATGGCCCCCACACTCCCCTGACCTAAATCCATCCTCTGGGATGTCATGTTTCGGTCCATCCGATGCCACCAGGTTGCACCTCAGACTGTCCAGGAGCTCAGTGATGGCCGGGTCCAGATCTGGGAGGAAATCCCCCAGGACACCATCCGTGGTCTCATTAGGACCCTCCCCCGACGTTGTCAGGCATTCATACAAGCACGTGGGGGCCATACACACTACTGAGGACCATTCTGAGTTACTGCAATGACATTTCAGCCAAATGGACTCGCCTGCTGCATCATTTCTTCACTTTGATTTTCGGGGGGGGCTTTGAATTCAGTCCTCTGTAGGTCGATCATTTCCATCAAACGATGGGGCGTCCTTACGTTCCTCACCCATCCCCCGTCCATGTCAGTATAGAGATCCAGCAGGAGATTCCTCCCCATTGGGATCTGATGGTTTGTCAGAGTCTTCCTCTCATTTTTTTTAGCGTCCCTGCTCGGGTGCCCCCATAGCAAGCTGATTGCTACGGGGGCACCTGACAGAAGGGAGGAGCCAGAAGCGCCTGCGAGGACCTGAGAAGAGGAGGGTCAGGGCTGCTCTGTGCAACACCATTACACAGAGCAGGTAAGGACAGACATGTTTATTATTTTTAAGAAAAAAAAAAACCAAAAAAACAAAACTTTAGTGTCACTAACTTTTTTTGTACGGAACATTTGATCAACCGTTGCGCTAAAATTGTGTCTTATAAAAATTGAAAACAACTGGTATTTTTTTTTTGCATATAATATTTGGGTTTTTAATTAATCTTGAGGCCTAAAATGATTATTTTAAAACCCAAAAAGGGACTAATCATCATTTTATTAATGAAAGTACAAACAACCCCAAAAATCCCCCCAAAAAATCGCCTAATGTGAACGGGGCCTATGCTGTATGTGGTGCATTATTAGCAGTCCATTAATTCGAATGGGCTGACAAATGCATGGAAAGATGCAAAAAGTAGCACAGACATGTTTTTGAAATTGCATCACACCAAACAGCATGCATGGTACTGCGGCCTTCTGCGTTCCTGCTTGCGTTTTGAAAGCGCGATTTACACGCGCTTCCGTGTGCCACCCATAGGGCAGCCCATTTACGTCTCTTACCTTTTCACCCAAAAAGAAGCTCGTGCACGTGCATTTTGCCATGATTTTTACATGTGCATTTTGCCGAGATTTGTATGGGGAGACAGAGGAGTCCCTAGGGTTGGTGTCACCCGGTGCGGTAACATGTTCTGTCACCCCTCCAAAGAGGAAGCAGTGGTGCCAATGTAGCAGTAAAATGAGTATCCCTTGAAGATATGTATCCCCTGAAGCAACTGCGTATGTACCGGGTTCAGGCTGAAGAAGCAGATTTTAGCACAGAGCCGGCGATCGGCTTCTTCGGCCTGAAACCAGCACATGCGCAGTTGCTTCAGGGGATACTCATTTTACCGCTACACCACGGCGGGGGCAGCTGTCACTGTGATGGCATCCTGCTCCTGCACCCCCTGTGATGGTGTCACCCGGTGCGGTCTGCTCCCCCTGCACCTCCCTAGGGACGCCACTGTCACCCGGAGCAGCCTGCACCCCTCGCACCCCCCTAGGGACGCCACTGCAAGGAACATGCTTTGAGCATTCCTGCACTACAACTGGTGGGAACAAGCAAAGAAATATTGCCGTACGGTTTGATGCGGAGTCATGTGATGTACCCCATATCAGCCAATGAGATTTCACCTTATACATTCAGGTCATTTAGGAGATTATTTCTGATTGGTTCCTATAGGCTGTTGTACATCATCATTGCTTTATTTTCCTACCTTCTCGAATAATCTGTATGTAGCAAGAAAAAAAAAAAATCTATCCTTCTCAATCAACCGGTTCAACAACCCACAATCTGCTCATATGTTATATCACCGGATTGTAAAGCAAAATATTTAATAATAAATATAATTTATATCATTTTATTAATTATAATTATTTACCATATTTTAATCATAACTACAAGTGGTCTGTTATAATATTTATTATAATATTATTATCATTTTTATCATATTAATTATATTTATTTATAATATTTTTTATAATTATAAGTGTTTTATTATAATAATTATTAGAATATTATTATTATCATTTTTATAATTTTTAGTTAGAATTATTTATAATTTTTTTTTATAACTATAAGTGTTTTGTTATAATAATTCTTATAATATTATTATCATTTTTATAATATTAATTATATTTAATTAGAATATTTTCTTTATCATTTTAAGCTTTTTAATATAATAATTCTTATAATATTATTATAATTTTTTTTATAATTTTATTAGTTATAATTATTTATAATATTTTATTTATAACTATAAGTGTTTTGTTATAATAATTCTTATAATATTATTATCATTTTTATAATATTAATTATATTTATTTATAATATTTTCTTTATAATTTTAAGCATTTTATTATAATAATTCTTATAATATTATTATAATTTTTTAAATAATTTTATTAGTTATAATTATTTAAAATATTTGCTTTATAATTATAAGCGTTTATTATAATAATTCTTATATTATCATTTTTTATAATTTTATTAGCTATAATTATTTATAACGTTAAGTGTTTTGTTATAATAATTCTTATAATATTATTTTCTTTTTTTTATAATATTAATTATATTTATTTATAATATTTTCTTTATAATTTTAAGTGTTTTATTATAATAATTCTTATAATATTATTATCATTTTTATAATTTTATTAGTTTATATTGTCTTTATAATTATAAGTGTTTTATTATAATATGTATTATAATATTATCATTTTATAATTGTATTAGTTATAATTATTTATAATGTTTTATTTATAACTATAAGTGTTTTATTACAATAATTATTATAAAATTATTATCATTTTTTAATATTAATTATATTTATTTATAATATTTTCTTTATAATTTTAGGTGTTTTATTATAATAATTCTTATAATATATTATCATTTTTATAATTGTATTAGTTATAATTATTTATAATTTTTTAAATATTTTTAAGTGTTATATTATAATAATTCATATAATATTATCATTTTTATAATTTTATTAGTTATAATTATAAATAAAATATTATAAATAATTATAACTAACAAAATTATAAAATTTATAATAATATTATAATAATTATTATAATAAAACAGTTGTAATTATAAAGAAAATATTATAAATAATTATAAGTATTTTATTACAAAAATAATAATATTATTATTATAATTATTATAATATTATTATAATTTTTATTATTTTGTTAGCTATAATAATTTATTTGTAAGCAGACGTGTTTTATTATAATAATAATTACTATAATATTATTATCATTTTCATGATTGTAGTAAATATAATTATTTATAATACTTTTTAATTCTAAGTGTTTTATTATAATAATAATTATTATTTTTATAATTTTATTAGTTATAATTATAAAAAAACATGATAAATAATTATAACAAAATTATAAAAATGATAATAATATTATAAGAATTATTATAATATTAACATAATTATAAAGAAAATATTATAAATAATTATTATTATAATAAAACACTTAGAATTATTTATAATATTGTCTTTATAATTATAAGTGGTTTTATTATAATAATTATTATAATATTATTATCATTTTTATAATTTTGTTAGTTATAATTATTTATAATTTTTTTATAATCATAAGTGTTTTATTATAATAATAATAATTAGAATTTTATTATCATTTTATTAGTTATAAATTATATTTATATTATAAAAAATTATAAGTGTTTTATTATAATAATTATTATAATTTTTATAATTTTATTAGTTATAAATTATATTTATATTAAAAATAATTATAAGTATTTTTTTTATAATAATAATTATTATAATTTTATTATCATTTTTATAATTTTATTAGTTATAAATTATATTTATTTTATAATTCTAAGTGTTTTATTATAATAATTATATTATTATTATTATTTTCATAATTGTCTTAAATATAATTATTTATAATATTTTATTTATAATTCTAAGTGTTTTATTATAATAACTATTATAATATTATTAACATTTGATTATCATTTTTAAAATTTTATCATCAATAATTGACATAATTTACATAAGAACAAACAAAAGCAAATCCAACCAGTCCAAAAAAATATATTTAATATTTTTTTTAATATATCTGTCTATCTATCTATCTATCTATCTATCTATCTATCTATCTATCTATATATATATAAATAGATATATATCTATATATATAGATATATATATCTATACAGTCATGGCCGAAATTGTTGGCACCCTTGATATTTCTCCAGGAAATCATGTATTTCTCACGAAACGTATTGCATTAACACATGTTTTGCTATACACATGTTTATTCCCTTTGTGTGTATTGGGACAAAACAAAAAAAGGGAGGAAAGAAAGCAAATTCGACATAATGTCACACAAACCTCCAAAAATGGGCTGGACAAAAGTATTGGCACCCTTTCACAACTGCGGATAAATAAGAATGTTACAAGCATGTGATGCTCCTGTAAACTCACCTGGGGCAAGTAACAGGTGTGGGCAATATAGAAATCACACCTGAAAGCAGATAAAAAGGAGAGACGTTCACTTAACCTTTGCATTGTGTGTCTGTCTGTGCCACACTAAGCATGGACAACAGAAAGAGGAGACGAGAACTGTCTGAGGACCTGAGAACCAAAATTGTGGCAAAATATCAACAATCTCAAGGTTACAAGTCCATCTCCAGAGAACTAGATTTGCCTTTGTCCACAGTGCGCAACATTATCAAGAAGTTTGCAACCCATGGCACTGTAGCTAATCTCCCTGGTCGTGGACGGATGAGGAAAATTGATGAAAGATTGCAACGCAGAATAGTCCGGATGGTGGATAAGCAGCCCCAAACATGTTCCAAAGACATTCAAGCTGTCCTGCAGGCTCAGGGAGCATCAGTGTCAGCGCGAACTATCCGTCGACATTTAAATGAAATGAAACGCTATGGCAGGAGACCCAGGAGGACCCCACTGCTGACACAGAGACATAAAAAAGCAAGACTACAGTTTGCCAAAATGTACTTGAGTAAGCCAAAAGCCTTCTGGGAAAACGTCTTGTGGACAGATGAGACCAAGATAGAGCTTTTCGGTAAAGCACATCATTCTACTGTTTACCGAAAACGGAATGAGGCCTACAAAGAACAAAACACAGTACCTACGGTAAAATATGGTGGAGGTTCAATGATGTTTTGGGGTTGTTTTGCTGCCTCTGGCACTGGGTGCCTTGACTGTGTGCAAGGCATCATGAAATCTGAGGATTACCAAAGGATTTTGGGTCGCACTGTAGGGCCCAGTGTCAGAAAGCTGGGTTTGCGTCCAAGATCCTGGGTCTTCCAGCAGGACAATGACCCCAAACATACGTCAAAAAGCACTCAGAAATGGATGGCAAAGAAGCGCTGGAGAGTTCTGAAGTGGCCAGCAATGAGCCCAGATCTAAATCCCATTGAACACCTGTGGAGAGATCTTAAAATTGCTGTTGGGAAAAGGTGTCCTTCCAATAAGAGAGACCTGGAGCTGTTTGCAAAGGAAGAGTGGTCCAAAATTCCGGGTGAGAGGTGTCAGAAGCTTATTGATGGTTATAGGAAGCGACTGATTTCAGTTATGTTTTCCAAAGGGTGTGCAACCAAATATTAAGTTAAGGGTGCCAATACTTTTGTCCAGCCCATTTTTGGGGTTTTGTGTGACATTATGTCATATTTGCTTTTCTGCCTCTGTTTTATATTTGTTCCAATACATACAAAGGGAATAAACATGTGTATAGCAAAACATGTGTTAATGCAATACCTTTTTTGTGTGAAATACTTGATTTTCAGGAAAAATATCAAGGGTGCCAACAATTTCGGCCATGACTGTATATAGATATATATATACATACATACAGGGGCAGACTGACCATTTGGAAACTCAGGCACTGCCCGAGGGCCCGGGGTCAGTAGGGGGCCCCATGAGATGCCCCTGGTACCTTTTTCATAGGCTTTTTTGAGTTTGGGCAAGGACACAGGGGCCCCATGATCCCCTATTGCCGGGGGCCCCATGAGTTGTCAGTCCGCCCCTGGGGGCCCCATGAGTTGTCAGTCCGCCCCTGGATACACAAAGCCCACTTTGGGATACAATGTGATCCAGGAGCTGAAAGGAAGAAATGGTCCCCAAGACTCACTTTTCCGCCTCCTCAGTCTATTGGGCAGCAGGTCCCTGACAGACTTGAGCATACACCCGGCCGTCTGTGGGATAAATGCCATCTTCTGCCCGAAATCCCCCGAATTCCCGGTTTCTGGGTAAATATGCTGCTGCCTCTTTCTCCAGCCTTCTCGGGTTGTTGCAGCGAGAGGTTCCGGCTGGTGCGCGGATGGTAATTATTGGGTGTCTTTTGCCTTTTAATTCAGCGATCCGGCAGATCCTGCAGTCTGGTCACACTACACACTGCAGAAGTCTGCGGCTGGAGCCGGGAGGTACAGGAACAACGTGGGTTTTTTTTTTTTTTTTTTAATCACTGCAGATGTGTTGTAGACGCAGAGACCTCCGCTGGAAGTGAAGCATGTCAAGGCCTCGGGAGGCTGTTCATCATCCGAATACGAGGGGGAAACCCTTCCCCAACCCCCCCCCCCGACACGGCGACAATCAACTTTCTGCATGTGTGCGGGATACGGATTGCTGCAGGATGGAGGGGATGTGCGGAGGGACGTGCCGAGGCGATGATATTCCAAACGTCGAGAATTGGCAGCAGTCGGGTTTATGAAGGAATGCGAATATTTAGTCCCAATTCATAACGATTGTCCTGCCTGACTTACCAAATTCACAGGGGTCAGAGGTCGCCTAGGAGTTCTGCTATTGACCCTGTAATACCCGAACCGGGGAGCTCTCCGGCGTTCACCTGGAGGTGCCGGGTTTCCCGATTCATTATGATGAATATTTTATATCAAATTTTTCTGAATCTCACTCATCAGCTTAAGTATTAGGGGTCAAAGGTCACCCAAAGTATATGGATTCTGATATTTAAAATCTTCAACCTGTAACACCCATACTGGGGAACCTGCCGGCGTTCACCTGGAGGTGCCGGGATTCCCGATTCTTTTTCAGTCATTTTTATTGAGGTTTTATAATACAGAATTCCTAATTTATAATTAATATCTTGTCTTACCTATGAAAGGTTTATATTTATTCATTTTTTCATTTCACAGGGGTCAGAGGTCACCAAAAGTACATGAGTTCTGCTATTTAATACCTGTAATACCCGTCCCGGGGAACCGGCCGGCGTTCACCTGGAGATGCCGGGATTTCTGATTCATAATGAATGAAAAGTTTATATTCAATTGCTCTGAATAGGACTCATCAGCTTGAGGATCAGGGGTCAAAGGTCACCCAAAGTGTATGAGCCTGTAATACCCGTACACAAATCCCTCCTAGCACAACTCCCACCCCCCAATCCCCCTCCTGGGAAAAAATTCCCCCCACCAATCCCCCCTCCTAGCACTAATCCTCTTCCTTCAATCCCCCCACCTTGGACAAATTCCCCCAAATCCTTCCTCTAGCTAAAACCCCTCCAAATTACTCTTCTCAGCATAAAATCCTCCCACCTTATCCCAATCCCCCCAGGCACAACCCCCCCATTTCTCCCTCCTAGCACATCTCCCTACTAGTACCAATTCTCCCCCCCCCACACACCAATTCCCCCTACTAACACAAATCCACCCCAAATCCCCCCTCCTAACACAAATCCCCCTTCTCCTCTCCTAACACAAATCCCCCCATCCCCCCTCCTAACACAAATCCCCCCATTTCTATCTCCTAACACAAATCCCCCCAAAATCCCACCTCCTAACACAAATCCCCCTTATTCCCCCTCCTATCACAAATCCCCCCTTCTCCTCTTCTAGCACAACCCCCCCCCCCATCCCCCCTCCTAACACAAATCCCCCCATTTCTCTCTCCTAACACAAATCCCCCCAAAATCCCCCCTCCTAACACAAATCTCACCTAGGAACAAATCATTCCTCTAGGTAAAACCCCTCCAAATTACTGTTCCCAGCATAAAATCCACCCACCCTACCAAACACCCCTTCCCCCATGGCACAAATTTCCCCCCACCCACACAAACCTCCCTCCTACTCTTAGCACATATCTCCCTATTCCTTCTCCTAGCACAAATCCCCCCCCCCCCATTACCCATCCCAGCACAAATAGCCCCCATCCCCCTCCTGCACAAACCACTCATCTCAGCATAAATTATTGTTACCCCCCTTCCTTTTCATTGCGTACAGTTCCCGTGGCCTACAAGCTCCACCCCAACTGCCCCCTAGATCCGTCCATGGCAGAGAGTAAGGAAACCATAGCTGCACCCCAGACAGCAGTGCACCCTAGGCGGCTGCCTAGTCCCCCTAGTGGTAGCACCAACCCTGGCTCGGGGGGGGGGGGTTATTTTATACTAAATATAAAGGAAAAAGCAAAATGTTGAGAAAATAAAAACGTTTCTTAGCGTCTGTTTAACACCCCAAACTGACCCCTTTTTTGGAAAGCAGAAACGGCGATCTTATTTTTGCTACAAATTGTTTTTGTTATGGGATAAACATGCTGGTATTGAGGGGGCGTGGTAATGTTGCGCTAGAAATTGCGCAGGGAGGCAAAAGGCAGAGGGAGGAGGAGACGAAGGGGTTAATGTGCAGGCGCATACAGTGGAAGAATGGAGATCAAAGCGTCACATAGAGAGATCAGATCACTGTCCGTGATTTTGTGATCGCTGTGATTTGCACGGTGATCACAATGTGCAGAGCCTCTCGAATCGGCTCTGTGCGCTCAGTTTGGCTCGGTTTATGGGTACATTGGCCGCCCAATGATACTTTTTTTTTGCAGTGCCGTTTATAAATGATGCCGATACAGTGGTAGGTAAGTGATTATCGGAATACCCAAGAAGGACCTACCTGTGAAACGGCTAGCTGTCTGCCTGTCCTGGTTTTAGTGTTTTCGGAGTCCTGGACCTGCCATCCACACACAATGCCGTGTTTAACATCTCTACCCTCGGGATTTGACAGCAAGTCACAACTTCAACCATGCACCTCAAATAATTATGACACGTCCCAGGCTGCATGTCACCGTGGGATTGGATCGTGTAAATTAGAACCGAGAGATCTCACAAACTTTAACACCTCCTGTCAAGTTCTTGAACAATTAAGCCTGTCAGATTCCATGACAACGTGGTGATTGGATTTAGGTGGTTGAGTTGCCCGTGTGATGTATACTGTTCAACCATACCTTGTTGAGGCATTGTCTCCACCAGACCTCTGTGGCACCAAGTCAGCGGTATCGATCCATTAAGTCCTTTAAGTTGGTAGATGGGGCCTCCATGGATTAGGTTGGCCAGTTTTCCTTCCTTGGCCTACTCATGAACTTGTCTCCAGGTGGCTGGTTTTCTTTCCTTGGCCCACTTTTGGTCGGTCCTGACCACTGCAGTCCGGGAACACCTCCTTTCAAGTTCTTGAACAATTAAGCTTGTCAGATTCCATGACAATGTGGTGATTGGATTAGGGGGGTTGAGTTGCCCGTGTGATGTATACTGATCAACCATACCTTGTTGAGGCATTGTCTCCACCAGACCTCTGTGGCACCAAGTCATCGGTATCGATCCATTAAGTCCTTTAAGTTGGGAGGTGGGGCCTCCATGGATTAGGTTGGCCGGTTTTCCTTCCTTGGCCCACTCATGAACCTGTCTCCAGTTGGCTGGTTTTCTTTCCTTGGCCCACTTTTGGTTGGTCCTGACCACTGCAGTCCGGGAACACCTCCTGTCAACTTCTTGAACAATTAAGCTTGTCAGATTCCATGACAACGTGGCGATTGGATTAGGGTGGTTGAGTTGCCCGTGTGATATATACTGATCAGCCATACTTTGTTGAGGCATGGACTCCACTAGACCTCTGTGGCACCAAGTCATCGGTAGCGATCCATTAAGTCCTTTAAGTTGGGAGGTGGGGCCTCCAAGGATTGGGTTGGCCAGTTTTCCTTCCTTGGCCCACTTCGGGTTGGTCCTGATCACCGCAAACCGGGAACACCTCCTGTCAAGTTCTTGAACAATTAAACTTGTCAGATTTCATGACAACGTGGCGATTGGATTAGGGTGGTTGAGTTGCCCGTGTGATATATACTGGTCAGCCAGACTTTGTTGAGGCATGGACTCCACTAGACCTCTGTGGCACCAAGCCATCAGTAGCGATCAATTAAGTCCTTTAAGTTGGGAGGTGGGGCCTCCATGGATTAGGTTGCCCGGTTTTCTGTCCTTGGCCCACTTCTAGTTGGTCCTGACCACTGCAGACCGGGAACACCTCCTGTCAAGTTCTTGAACAATTAAGCTTGTCAGATTCCATGACAACCTGGTGATTGGATTAGGGTGGTTGTGTTGCCCGTGTTATATATACTGATCAGCTATAACTTGTTGAGGAATAGACTCCACTAGACCACTGAAGATATGCTGTGGTACCGAGTCATCAGTAGCGATTCATTAAGTCCTTCCTTTGGAAGTCAAGTTATGATCCTCAAACCATTCTTGAATCCATCAGACCAGGCCACCTTCTTCCATTGCTCCGTGGTCCAGTTCTGATGCTCATGTCCCTATTGTAGGTGCTTTTGGCTGTGGATACGGGTCAGGATGGTCACCCTGACCGATCTGTGGCTACACAGCCCCATACACAACAAACTGCGATGCTCTGTGTGTTCTGGAAGCTTTCTATCGGAACCAGTATGCACTTTCAGGATTATGAGCTACAGCTATTGGATCGGACTACACAAGTCAGCCTTTGCTCTCCACCTCCATCAGTGAGCCTTGGCCACTCATGAACCTGTCTCCGGTTGGCTGGTTTTCTTTCATTGACCCACTTTTGGTTGGTCCTAACCACTGCAGACCGGGAACACCTCCTGTCAAGTTCTTGAATAATTAAGCTTGTCAGATTCCATGACAACGTGGTGATTGGATTAGGGTGGTTGAGTTGCCCGTGTGATATATACTGATCAGCTATAACTTGTTGAGGAATAGACTCCACTAGACCTCTGAAGATATGCTGTAGCACCAAGTCATCAGTAGCTATTCATTAAATCCTTTAAGTTGGGAAGTGGGGTCTCCATGGATTAGACTTGTTTTTTCAGCACTTCCCACAGATGCTCGTTTGGATTCAGATTCAGAATGTGGAAGTCAAGTCAACACTTGTTGTTATGATCCTCAAACCATTCTTGAATCCATCAGACCAGGCCTCCTTCTTCCATTGCTCTGTGGTCCAGTTCTGATGCTCATGTCCCCATTGTAGGTGCTTTTGGCTGTGGACATGGGTCAGCATGGTCACCCTGACTGATCTGTGGCTACACAGCCCCATACACAACAAACTGCGATGCTCTGTGTGTTCTGGAAGCTTTCTATCGGAACCAGTATGCACTTTTTCAGCAAAATGAGCTACAGCTATTGGATCGGACTACCCAGGGCAGCCTTTGCTCTCCACCTCCATCAATGAGCCTTGGCCACTCATGAACCCGTCTCCGTTTGGCTGGTTTTCTTTCTTTGGCCCACTTTTGATCGGTCCTGACCATTGCAGACCGGGAACACCTCCTGTCAAGTTCTTGAATAATTAAGCTTGTCAGATTCCATGACAACGTGGTGATTGGATTAGGGTGGTTGAGTTGCCCGTGTGATATATACTGATCAGCCATAACCTGTTGAGGCATGGACTCCACTAGACCTCTGAAGGTATGCTGTGGCACCAAGTCATCAGTAGTGATCCATTAAGTCCTTTAAGTTGGGAAGTGGGGCCGCTATGGCTTATGACTTGTTTTTCCAGCACATCCCACAGATGCTCAATTGGATTCAGATCTGGAGAATTTGGAAGTCAAGTCAACACTTGTTATGATCCTCAGACTATTCTTGAATCCGTCAGACCAGGCCACCTTCTTCCATTGCTCTGTGGACCAATTCTGATGCTCACGTCCCCATTGTAGGCACTTTTGGCTGTGGATACAGGTTAGCATGGACACCCTGACCGGTCTGTGGCTACACAGCCCCCTACCCAACAAACTGCAATGCTCTGTGTGCTCTGGCACAGCAATTGAGCAACAGGAGCTCTTCTATTGGATCGGACTACACAGGCCAGTCTTTACTCTCCACCTCCATCAATGAGCCTTAGTCACCTATGAACCTGTTTCCGGTTGGCCGGTTTTCCTTCCTTGGCCCACTTTTGGTCGGTTCTGACCACTGCAGACCGGGAACACCTCCTGTCATTCTTTTTAAAATTCAAATTTCGATAGAAAGCTATATTCAATCTATTCTATTTTTTTATTCTATTCTGTTCCTTTATATTCTATTTTATTCATTTATTTTATATTCTATTTTTGTTATTTTATTCCTTTCTATTCTATGATTTTCTTTTCTATTCTGTTTCATTCTAATCAAAATTAGAATTTCGAAAGATGGCTATATTCTAACACTAACACCCCTTGAAGGAAATCAGCAACATTCAGCAATATATATGAATTTGATTCGATTTTCATTTTCAAACTTAGAATTTGATTGAAATTTCAGACAAAATTTCATCTCATTATTTCAGATTCGTTCGAATTCCTTACTATTGTAATTGGGAAATTCGGATACATCCAAATAAAGAAAATTTAGTCCGAATTTCAATTCGGAATGAATCGAACCACACATGTCTAGACATTATTTATGACACAACGTCACTGTCTCATGTACACGGGGCTATTAGGTGACCAGCGTGTCTTAGGAGTGTAGAAGGAAAGCTACACCCCATGAAAGAAAAATATATTTGAAATACTACAATTTAAGCCATATTCAATATATTTCAATAAATATATATATATACAAATACACACAAGAATGCAGCCATAGAGAAGGAGAAATGATTGATTTACAGCCTCTATGGGTGTAAAAGCAATCAGTGTAAAAAAAAAAAATCTTCATCACCCCCCACAAGTAGTACAGTGTCACCATGGTGACACTGTACTGCTAGGGTGACAAATATAAAAAAAAAATAAAAAAATAATAATATAAAAAAAAGTTTAAAATTATAATTTTGGTTATAAACTAATTTGGGTTATTTTTTTTTTACTAAAAATATAACAGAATAAATTTTGGCCAAGATTTATGATCAAATACTATTTATTTGCAAAATTTTGTAAGAAAAACACTTTTTTTTCAAAATTTTTGGACTTTTTAATTTACATAGCAAAAAAAATTAAAATCCCAGCGGTGAATAAATACCACCAAAATAAAGCTTTATCTGTCTCAAAACAATGCTAAAAAATTCATATGGGTACAGTGTTGCATGACCGCGCAATTGTCATTCAAAGTGTGATAGCGCTGAAAGCTGAAAATTGGCCTGGGCAGGAAGGGGGGGAAAGTGTCCGGACTGGACGGGGGGGAAAGTGTCCGGACTGGACGGGGGGGAAAGTGTCCGGACTGGAAGGGGGGGAAAGTGTCCGGACTGGAAGGGGGGGAAAGTGTCCGGACTGGAAGGGGGGGAAAGCGTCCGGACTGGAAGGGGGGGGAAAGTGTCCGGACTGGACGGGGGGGAAAGTGTCCGGACTGGACGGGGGGGAAAGTGTCCGGACTGGAAGGGGGGGGGAAAGTGTCCGGACTGGAAGGGGGGGGGGAAAGTGTCCGGACTGGAAGGGGGGGGGGGAAAGTGTCCGGAGTGGACGGGGGGGAAAGTGTCCGGACTGGAAGGGGGTGAAAGCGTCCGGACTGGAAGGGGGGGAAAGCGTCCGGACTGGAAGGGGGGGAAAGCGTCCGGACTGGAAGGGGGGGAAAGCGTCCGGACTGGAAGGGGGGGAAAGCGTCCGGACTGGAAGGGGGTGAAAGCGTCCGGACTGGAAGGGGGGGAAAGCGTCCGGACTGGAAGGGGGTGAAAGCGTCCGGACTGGAAGGGGGTGAAAGCGTCCGGACTGGAAGGGGGGGAAAGCGTCGGGACTGGAAGGGGGGGAAAGCGTCCGGACTGGAAGGGGGGGAAAGCGTCCGGACTGGAAGGGGGTGAAAGCGTCCGGACTGGAAGGGGGTGAAAGTGTCCGGACAGGAAGGGGGTGAAAGCGTCCGGACTGGAAGTGGTTAAAGTATATTTTTCTTCCATATGGGCACAAGCACAGGGAGTTGATGCAAACTCCATGCAGACGGTGTCTAAGTTGGGATTCAAACCAAGGAACCCAGGGTTGCAAGACAGACCTGCTAGCCACTAATCCCATGAGCGGCTTCGGTTGGCGTAACCAAATTCCAAGCAGGGGCGGACTGACCATTCCGGCACTCGGGCCCAGGGTCAGGAGGGGGCCCCATAAGATACCCCTGGTCCCTTTCATAGGCTCTTTCGGGTGTGGTTTGAGTGTGGGCGAGGACACAGGGACCCCATGATCCCCTATTGCCCGGTCGCCCCATGAGTTGTCAATCCACCCCTGATTCCATGTCTACTTTGAGAGAATTCCCCATATAAGTAATGCGGCCCTTCTGCAGTGCTGGTTCCCCGTTTGGCACTCTGTTCTATTGACTGTCTTTCTAGATCGAGGTCTCGTTTACAGCGGGAAATGTTAGAAGTAAACTGGGTTAGTAGTTGACGCTTTTGGTCATTCCTTGTAAATAATAGAAGAGGTAGGATAAAGGATCTCTGAAACCAGGACGGAGCAACGACACCACCTATTCCTGGAGGTTCAGAAACCTAAACTGCCCAGACAATGGAAGTAATGGAGGAAAGGAGAGTCGCTGGTGTGACAGTGCGATCATCGTTACCCCATATGGTAGAGCCTTTAATAGACAGTCACAGATCTGTTTCACAACACAGAAGCCCAATGTGCAGGACTCCACCGTACATGACAGATGGGTGGAAGGATGCCAAGGAGGCCGAGGGCGTATATGCTCAGGCATATATAATGACCAAAATTAAAGCCGGACTCCGGGCAAACAGCTAAGTGCAGCAATCGAATACATATGTGGGAGTTGTTTTACCTGTCAAAGGTTCGTTCAGTACATAGGCAGACTCTGCTTCCTGCTTAGGAGTGCTACACCATGATTGTGCGGTTGACATCTATATCAACCATGGTTGAGAAGGAATAGAGAAAACGATTGAACCTCTAACAGGAACACACCTCCAGCCACTTATACTTACCTCCACTGCAATTCCCTGCTGGTCTGCGGAGCCGGGAGCCCAAACCCTGTGTTATGAAAGATGCACCTGGTGGGTAATGCTAGCTACCCCAAGGCGTGGGGTCTCACTGATAGGTTGGTCTTCACCAAGGAGTGATGGGTCGGTGAACCTAGGGGCCAAGGGCTATTTTGCTGCTTGTTGCCACTGGGTAGCAGCCTTCGGGTTGCCCTTTCAAAGGGTCCTAGCTGCAGAGTCTCTACGTTAAGGAGACAGGATGGGATGAGGCAGCAGGCCAGTGACCAGACAGAGGTCGAGGAAGGTGGCAGACAAGAGTCTAGTGGGGGTCCAAGTAGGGGTTGAGGAAGGCGGCAGGCAAGAGAGAAGTTAGGGTCCAAACAGATGTTCAGGAAGGTGACAGGCAAGAGTCTAGTGGGGGTCCAAGTAGGGGTTGACGAAGGTGGCAAGCAAGAGAGAAGTTAGGGTCCAAAAAGGCATTCAGGCACGTGGCAGGCAAGAGTCTAGTGGGGGTCCAAGTAAGGGTTAAGGAAGGCGGCAGGAAAGAGAGAAGTTAGGTTTCAAACAGATGTTCAGGAAGGTGGCAGGAAAGAGTCTAGTGAGGGGTCCAAGTAGGGGTTGAAGAAGGCAGCAGGCAAGAGAGCAGTTAGGGTCCAAACAGACTTTCAGGAAAGTGGCAGGCAAGAGTATAGTTTGGGTCCCAGCAGAGTTCGAGACAAGAGGCAAGCAAGAGAGTAGTCTGGGTCCAAGCAAAGGTTGAAGCAGGTGGTAGGCAAGAGAGTGTCCAGGCAGAGGCTGAAGCAGGTGGCAGGCAAGAATGTAGTACTTTGCTGCTTGCTGCCACTGGGTTGCAGCCTTCACGCAGTGGTGCAGAGTGGCTAAGTTGAGCAGACAGGATAGGATGAGGCAGCAGGTCAGTGTTCAGGCAGAGGTTGAGGCAGGCAAAAGAGCAGTCAGGGTCCAAATGGAGGTTGAGGCAGTCAGCAGGCAAGAGTAAAGTTGGGATCCAAACCGGTGGCAGGTAAGAGAGCAAAGCAGGTGGCCAGCATAGTCATAGTCCAAGCAGAGGTTGAGGCAAGCAACAGGCAAGACAGTAGTCTGTGTCCAAGCAGAGGTTGAGGAAGATGGTAGGCAAGAGAGGAATCAGGGTCCAAGCAAAGGCTGAGGTAGGCGGTAGGCGAGAGAGTAATCAGAGTCCAAGAAGAGGTTTAGATGGGTGACAGGAAAGAGAGTAATCAGTGTCCTAGCAGACATCGAGGCAGACGGCAGGCAAGAGAGTATTCAGGGTCCAAGCAGAGGTCAAAGCAGGCTGCAGACATGAGAGTAGTCAGTGTCCAGGCAGACGTCGAGGCAGGTGGCAGACAGAAAAATAGTTGGGGTCCAAACAGAGGTCGAGGCAGGCGGCAGACAGGAGAGTAGTCATGGCTCAAGCATTGGTTGAGGAAGGATGTAGGCAAGAGAGAAGCTGGTGTGCAGGCTGAGGTCCAGGCAGGTGGCATACAGAAGAATAATTGGGGTCCAATCAGAGGTCGAGGAAGGTGGCAGACAGAAGAATAGTTGGGGTCTTATCAGAGGTCGAGGCAGGTGGCAGACAGGAGAGTAGTCATGGTTCAAGCATTCGTTGAGGAAGGTGGTAGGCAGGACAGTAGCTGGTCTCCAGGCTGAGGTTGAGGCAGGCGGCAGACAGAAGAATAATTTGGGTCCAATCAAAGGTTGAAGCAGGCGGCAGACAGGAGAGTAGTCATGGTTCAAGCATTGGTTGAGGAAGGTGGTAGGCGGGACAGTAGCTGGTCTCCAGGCTGAGGTTGAGGCAGGTGGTATACAGAAGAATAATTGGGGTCCAATCAAAGGTTGAAGCAGGCGGCAGATAGGAGAGTAGTCATGGTTCAAGCATTGGTTGAGGAAGGTGGTAGGCAGGACAGTAGCTGGTCTCCAGGTTGAGGCAGGCGGCAGACAGAAGAATAATTGGGGTCCAATCAAAGGTTGAAGCAGGCAGCAGACAGGAGAGTAGTCATGGTTCAAGCATTGGTTGAGGAAGATGGTAGGCAAGAGAGTAGCCGGGGTCCAGGCTGAGGTTGAGTCGGGCAACAGGCAAGGTGAGTAAAAGGAACAGAGTCGGCAACAGTAGATGGAGACCAGAGCAGAGTCAAAGTCATGCAATCCAGGTCAGCAACAGGTAATCAGAGAAGGAGAAATCTCACACACAGGATACCTGGGAAGACAACACAGCAACGGCCACCAGAAAATTTGATGTTTTAAGACCCTTCAAGCCAATGAACACCCCCAGCATCGGGGATGCAGGTTTGCATGCTCACCCCTACATGCACGTCATACCCAAAAGACGACACACTGCAGACAGGACGAGCCACGCCACTGGAGAGACAGAGTAATAGCTCTGAGCTACCGGGAGCTCCCTCTAGTGGTTAATTTCTATGTAACAATGTGTAAACGCAAGGTTTTATAAACATGAAAGTCATTTCCAATTTTCTCTACAAAAAAATAGCTCCAACTAGTAATAGTTCGCAGAAAACACGCTTTACTTTCCTTTACAGCCCATTCACACTGATGCGACATGTCGTGCGACTTTGGGGTCCAAAAGTCACACGATGAGTCGCACCCCATGTTTCCCAACGAGTACCATTCATATATGTGCAGCGATTTGAAGGTAGTTCCCAGGGGTGGACTGACAACTCATGGGGCCCCTGGGCAATAGTGGATCATGGGGCCCCTGTCTCCTTGCCCAAACTCAAAAAAGCCTATGAAAAAGGTACCAGGGGCATCTCATGGGGCCCCCTACTGACCCCGGGCCCTGGGGCAGTGCCTGAGTTTCCAAATGGTCAGTCCGCCCCTGGTAGTTCCTGCACTGCTTTTCATGCGACTGGAGGGCCATAGACTTCAATGTGACATGAAAGTTGCACCTGAATGATATACACGCGACTTGTGTGCGCCGTTGTGCAACACAAACAATCATCCTCGGTCAAAGCCAAAGCCGCGCTCATCCAACGTCGCGTCGAGTCGCAATGAAAATCGCGCGATTTTGAAGTCAAGTTTATACCGATGTATACATCAGATATAATCAGGGGCGGACTGACCATTAGGAAACTTGGGCCCGGGGTCAGTAAGGGGCCCCATGAGAAGCCCCTGGTACCTTTTTCATAGGCTTTTTTGAGTTTGGGCAAGGACACAGGGGCCCAGGGGTGGACTGACAACTCATGGGGCCCCCAGGCAATAGGGGATCATGGGGCCCCTGTGTCCTTGCCCAAACTCAAAAAAGCCTATGAAAAAGGTAGCAGGGGCATCTCATGGGGCCCCCTACTGACCCCGGGCCCTCGGGCAGTGCCCGAGTTTCCAAATGGTTAGTCCACCCCTGCAGGGGCTCCATGATCCCCTATTGCCCGGGGGCCCCATGAGTTGTCAGTCCGCCCCTGGATATAAATGCAAGACACCGGCGGAGGGACAGGGGGGCGCCATGCGCTATATAATACCGCAGCGGATCCTTCTCACCCTCCCCCTCCTCGCTGTTCTTCTGTAATGGTGACAATTCATAATTAAAAATAAAAAAAGTGAGATCTCTGACAAGCCTAATAATAACCTAAAATATATATATATATAAAAAAAAAATATAACTGTTAATGCAATTTTACGCTCGGCTGATAACTTGCTAACTTGGCTTTACACATCCGCAATGTTGCTGCGACTTTGCCTGCAGCCCAGGCAGCGGGGACGGTCAAAAGTCACGCGTTGAGATGGTGCGCCACGATCCGCGGGGTAATTAGAGGCGTCGGGGGGGGTGCAAAATCTGGCTCAGCTCTGCATAGAAACCAATCAGCTTCCAGGTTTTAGGCTCCTCCGTTCACGGTTTGCTTTTTTGGCCGTTTTTTTTCGCAGTTCGTTTTGCGTTTTTCTACGCGCGTTTTGACGTGTTTTGTATGTTGTTCAACCTTTTTTTTTTTTCTTAGATTTTTTTTGCTGGGCAGAATAAAAATGCAAAAACGCGGCAAAAACGCATTACCGTGCATTTCAGCAGATTCTCCGTTGAACGCTATTGTAGCAAATATGCTGCTTTTTTGCTTTTTAACCTTCATTCCGGCTGCACGCAAATGTGCGGCCTCCCGGTGTCTGGGCCTAGATGCCGAGGGGCTGCACATTTGCGCTCTATTAAAAAAGAACATATGTGCCGAGAGCGCGCGCCCTGTACGCTCCCAACACACATGTCTGGTACTCACGGAAAGGTCCCGAACTCCTCTTTTGATCAGGACCTTTCCAGCATGCCACGGCGGTCACATGACCTCTAAACTCCGCCCCGCCCGTCCCACCTCCCGGCTTCTGAAACTCTTAAAGGGCCAATCTCCGATCTGAGGAGAGCGGATATAGTGAATGCGGGGTCCGGGGAGAGCAGATATAGTGAATGCGGGGTCCGGGGAGAGCGGATATAATGAATGCGGGGTCCGGGGAGAGCGGATATAGTGAATGCGGGGTCCGGGGAGAGCAGATATAGTGAATGCGGGGTCCGGGGAGAGCGGATATAGTGAATGCGGGGTCCGGGGAGACCAGATATAGTGAATGCGGGGTCCGGGGAGAGCGGATATAGTGAATGCGGGGTCCGTGGAGAGCGGATATAGTGAATGCGGGGTCCGGGGAGAGCGGATATAGTGAATGCGGGGTCCGGGAGAGCGGATATAGTGAATGCGGGGTCCGGGAGAGCGGATATAGTGAATGCGGGGTCCGGGAGAGCGGATATAGTGAATGCGGGGTCCGGGGAGAGCGGATATAGTGAATGCGGGGTCCTGGGAGAGCGGATATAGTGAATGCGGGGTCCGGGGAGAGCAGATATAGTGAATGTGGGGTCCGGGGAGAGCGGATATAGTGAATGCGGGGTCCGGGGAGAGCAGATCTAGTGAATGCGGGGTCCGGGGAGAGCGGATATAGTAAATGCAGGGTCCGGGGAGAGCGGATATAGTAAATGCGGGGTCCGGGGAGAGCGGATATAGTGAACGCGGGGTCCGGGGAGAGCGGATATAGTGAACGCGGGGTTCGGGGAGAGCGGATATAGTGAACGCGGGGTCCGGGGAGAGCGGATATAGTGAACGCGGGGTCCGGGGAGAGTGGATATAGTGAACGCGGGGTCCGGGGAGAGCGGATATAGTGAACGCGGGGTCCGGGAGAGCGGATATAGTGAACGCGGGGTCCGGGGAGAGCGGATATAGTGAATGTAGGGTTTAGGGAGAGCGGATCTAGTGAATGCGGGGTCCGGGGAGAGCGGATCTAGTGAATGCGGGGTCCGGGGAGAGCGGATATAGTAAATGCAGGGTCCGGGGAGAGCGGTTATAGTAGATGCGGGGTCCGGGGAGAGCGGATATAGTGAACGCGGGGTCCGGGGAGAGCGGATATAGTGAACGCGGGGTCCGGGGAGAGCGGATATAGTGAACGCGGGGTCCGGGGAGAGCGGATATAGTGAACGCGGGGTCCGGGAGAGCGGATATAGTGAACACGGGGTCCGGGAGAGCGGATATAGTGAACGCGGGGTCCGGGGAGAGCGGATATAGTGAACGCGGGGTCCGGGGAGAGCGGATATAGTGAATGCTGGGTCCGGGGAGAGCGGACATAGTGAATGCGGGGTCCGGGGAGAGCGGATATAGTGAACGCGGGGACCGGGGAGAGCGGATATAGTGAACGCGGGGTCCGGGAGAGCGGATATAGTGAACGCGGGGTCCGGGGAGAGCGGATATAGTGAACGCGGGGTCCGGGGAGAGCGGATATAGTGAATGCTGGGTCCGGGGAGAGCGGACATAGTGAATGCGGGGTCCGGGGAGAGCGGATATAGTGAACGCGGGGACCGGGGAGAGCGGATATAGTGAACGCGGGGTCCGGAGAGAGCGGATATAGTGAACGCGGGGTCCGGGAGAGCGGATATAGTGAACGCGGGGTCTGGGGAGAGCAGATATAGTGAATGCGGGGTCCGGGGAGAGCGGATATAGTGAACGCGGGGTCCGGGAGAGCGGATATAGTGAATGCGGGGTCCGGGGAGAGCAGATATAGTGAATGCGGGCTCCGGGGAGAGCGGATATAGTGAACGCGGGCTCCGGGGAGAGCGGATATAGTGAACGCGGGGTCCGGGTAGAGCGGATATAGTGAACGCGGGGTCCGGGGAGAGCGGATATAGTGAACGCGGGGTCCGGGGAGAGCGGATATAGTGAACGCGGGGTCCGGGGAGAGCGGATATAGTGAATGCGGGGTCCGGGGAGAGCGGATATAGTGAATGCGGGGTCCGGGGAGAGTATTGGGGGGACTCTGATGTGATAGGAGGACTTTGAGGTGAAGGGGAGCCTCTGATGTAATGGGGCCCCTGAAGTACTAGGGTACCTCTGATGTTATGGGGGGACTTTAATTAAATAGGGGGACTCTAATGTGATGAGGGCCTCTGATGGGATGTGGGGACTTGTATGTAATGGGGAGGTATCTGACGTGATGGGGGGACTTTGATTTGAAAGGGTTACTCTGATGTAATTAGGGTCCCTTTGATGTGATGGAGAACCTCTGATATTTTGGGAGGGCTGTGATGTGAAGAGGGGACTTTGATGAAATAGGGGAACTCTGATGTGATGGGGGACTCTAACATGAAATAGGGACTCTGGCATGAAGGGGGGCCTCTGAGGTGAAGTTAATGTCTGCATCATCGCAGGTTCAGATTGCCCGGGAAGGGGGGGGGTGATTTTACAAACTTTTAAAAGGTGTTGTGACTGGAAATGGTCGGGAATCTCTGATCTAGAGATCTAGCGAGGGTCCCGCCAACCACACGTTTCTATAGCAACCCTCCCGCCGCACAATCTTCACACTCCATACAAAGTGATAATGAGGTGACGCGGCGGCTTTGCTTTCTCAGCTTTTCCCCGATGACGTGTGACCAGGACGGGCCGCTCAAGGTGAGGGTTATATATAGAGCCAATGATGGAATCCTTCACCGGCCTGAATCCTCCAACATCCGCTCAGCACCATCAACCCTGTGACCCCACTGGGGAGATTTCCCCTCACTTCCTGTCCCTATGACCCCCACCTCCCCCCATCAGTAAAAATAGGAATGTGGTTGTCACCAGGACAGAAAGACGGCAATTAACAAATATTTCCTCAGCATTCACAATGTCCTATTTCTGGACACAAATTAGCCATTGCACGCAATGCAACGCCATGCAAGTGCAAACTAGCCCCCGAGAGATTTAAGAGGCCCATCCACCCAAAATCTACATTTTAGAATTGAGCAGACTTTACACAGTTTGTGTCAAAGCATCGGCTTTCAGTTTTAAACGTTTGGCACTCTTTGGTTCATAGAAAAAAAAAAGATTATGAGGTGTACTCATAAAAAAATGAAATCAGGATAATACCACATTATGGTCACTAGATGGCGCTAATGATTATAGTAGATTCATTTTAACTGATTATAACATTATTTTATAGATATATAAATTTATACGAAATATATAACATTTTATAAATTATACAATTATTTTTATAAATTATAAAATTAAATTTATTATAGTACAGTTATTGCTTATAGTAAATTTATTATTATTAAATATTATTATTATTATTATTTATTGCCTATAGTACATTTTGTATTTATCAATTATTATTATTATTCATTGCCTAAAGTAAATGTATGTATTATTATTAATATTATTATAATTAACAAATTTATTATTTATTGCCTATCAATGTATTATTATTATTATCATTCAAATGTATTATTATTTATTGCCAATAATGAATGTATGTGTCATTTTTTATGATGATGATTATTGTAAAAATTATTATTATTTATTGCCTGTAGTACATTTTTTAAATGTATTAAATTATATTATTCATTGCCGAAAGTAAATGTGTTTATTATTATTATGTATTTATTATTAATATGTACAAATTATTATTATCTATTATTAATTACCTATAGGTAATGTATTTATTGCTTATAGTAAATGTATTTATTATCATTTACTATTCATTGCCTATAGTCAATGTATTTTTGTTATTATTATTATTTGCTTATAGTAAATGTATTTATGTATTATTATTATTATTATTAATAATAAAAAATGACTAATAAAAATAATAATAATAATAACAATAATAATGAATTAATTTATTATTTATTGCCTATAGTAAATGTATTTATTATTATTTATTGCTTATAGTAAATGTATTTATTATCATTTACTATTCATTGCCTATAGTCAATGTATTTTTGTTATTATTATTATTTGCTTATAGTAAATGTATTTATGTATTATTATTATTATTATTATTATTAATAATAATAAATAAATATAATTAATAAAAAATTACTAATAAAAATAATAAAAATAACAATAATATTGAATTCATTTATTATTTATTGCCTATAGTACATTTATTTATTAATTATTATTCATTGCCTAAAGCAAATGTATTCATTATTATTTATTGCTTAGAGTAAATGTATTTATTATCATTTAATATTCATTGCCTATAGTCAATGTATTTTGTATTATTATTATTTTGCTTATAGTAAATGTATTTCTGTATTATTATTATTAATAATACTAATAATAATATAAATAATAAATATTAATAACAATAATAGTTAATTTATTATTTATTGCCTATAGTACATTTATTTATTAATTATTATTATTCATTGCCTAAAGCAAATGTATTTATTATTATTATTATTATTATCATTATTATTTATTGCTTATAGTAAATGTATTTATTATTATTTATTATTCATTGCCTATAGTCAATGTATTATTATCATTATTATTATTATTTTTTGCTTATAGTAAATGTATTATTAATAATTATTATAAAAAAATTTATAATAAGAATAATAATTGTATTATTTATTGCCTATAGTACATTTATTAATTAATTATTATTATTCATTGTCTAAAGCAAATGTATTTATTATTATTATTATTATTATTATTACGATCATTATTATTTATTGCTTATATTAAATGTATTTATTATCATTTATTATTCATTGCTTATAGTCAATATATTTTGTATTATTATTATTATTTATTGCCTACAGTAAACCTATTTATAGTTCATTTTTTGTCTAACTATTCCCTCAGCTCCATCTAGTTTCCATAATGCCGTATTTTCCTTTTTCCCTCTAATCGGTATAAACCTCTAACATTCGACCTGCAATCAAAAATATAAAAAATCCGATTGCACAGAGCGAACGTATAAGCAGTTTCACAGGAATATTTTTCGAGTATATAGTTAGTCTGGCTGAAAAAAGACAAAATTCCATCCAGTTCAACCCTCAAAAAAAAAAAAAGTTATAATCCTACAGCCACAGTTGATCCAGAGGAAGGCAAAAAACCCAGCAAAGCACGATCCAATCTGCTCCTGCAGGGAAAAAATTCCTTCCTGATCCCCCGAGAGGCAATCGGATATTCCCTGGATCAACTTTCCCTATAAATGTTCTATCCAGTTATATTCTGTGTATCCAAGAAAGAAGAAAGATTCCAGCCTATCAGGAGAGCTCAGTGGCTGTTTAATGGCAACTAATGTCCTGCTTTATCTGTGACAGAAGGCGGCGACGGGGCGGCGGGGCGCTCACCGCGGGTTCCTGTGTTCACAGATGGAGTTACAATTACAGGACGCAACAAAAGCAATTTGAATATTTTATGAAGCGCGGAGGCTGGGAATTCGCGGAGAATCTCGGTGTGCAGGAAATACAAGCTGTTCAGGATTAAATACCGATCGTCTCTGAGCCGGGAACAATGGGCCGCGCGGTCACAGTACTGACTTATCACCTGCAGGATTCCTCTGGTGTCGCATTTATCCTTTACATCGAATATTCTATCAGGACGCCACTCTGCAATAATGCCTCCTCCTAATCGGGTCACTATGGGCCCTCATTTGGAAACTCGGGCACTGCCTGAGGGCCTGGGGCCAGTAGGGGGCCTCATGAGTTGTCAGTCCGCCCCTGGCCCTCATTCTCCCCTTTGGGTCCCGACTCATCTCTGACCCCACCCCCCCCCATTAATTCTTAAATGTGATGGGCGACCTCGCTGATCGGGATGTTCTTCGGGTCGAACATAACAAATATAATGACAGTAACAAATATCTTCTCTCCATGTAGCAGGCAATTTAAATTGACACAAACGTGAGAAAAAACCCACATGGAAGAAAAAATATATTTGAAATATATTTTTTAAATATTCTTCCCAAATATATTGACGTGTATTTGAAATGCTACAATTTTGGCCATATTCAATATATTTCAATAAAAAAAAAAAATAACTAAATAAATAAAAAATAATTAAAAAAATAAAATAAAAAAAATAATAAATATATATATACAGTTGTGTTCAAAATACTAGCAGTCAGACATCACTAACCGGATCAATCACTGTTTTTGGTGGAAATGATATTTCTACATGGCAAATAATTTCCTAGCAGGTGTAGTAGAGTCATAGAAATCCAACAGACCCGACAGTCATGACATGCATGCTGTTGATTCTGTGTCATTGAATCACTCATTGAAAGGGGCGTGTTCAAAATAATAGCCGTGTGGAGTTCTATTAGTGAGGTCATTCATTCTTTGAAAAACAGGTGGCAATGATTGCCCTTATTTAAGGAAGGAAGGCAGCAAATGTTGGACATGCTGGTTACAGTGCATTTCTCTCTGAAATTCTGAGGAAAATGGGTGGTTCCAGACATTGATCAGAAGAACAGCGTACCGCGATTAAAAAGTTGATTGGAGGGGAAAACATATAAAGAAGTGCAGAAAATGATCGGCTGCTCAGCTAAAATGATGGCAAATGCTTTAAAATGGCAACCAAAACCTGAAAGACGTGGAAGAAAGCAAAAACTACCATTGGAATGGATAGAAGAATAGCCAAAATGGTGTGGACTCAGCCAACAATCAGCTCCAGGAAGATGAAAGAAGGAGTGACGTTCCCTGTGAGGACTCAGCCAACAATCAGCTCCAGGAAGATGAAAGAAGGAGTGACGTTCCCTGTGAGGACTGTTACAATTAGAAGACGCCGATGTGAAGCCAAGCTATCTGCAAGAAGTCCCCGCAAAGTCCCACTGTTGGGAAAAAGACGTGTGCTGAAGAGGTTACAATCTGCCAAAGAGCACATTGACCGGGCTAAAGAGAAATGGCGCAACATTTTGTGGACTGATGGAAGTAAGATTGTTCTTTTTGGGTCTAGTGGGCGGAGACAGTTTGTCAGACGACCCCCAAACACTGAATTCAAGCCACAGTACACTGTGAAGACTGTGAAGCATGGTGGTGCAAGAATCATGATATGGGGATGTTTCTCATACTACGGTGTTGGGCCTATTTATCGCATACCAGGGATCATGGATCAGTTTGAATCCATCAGAATACTTGAAGAGGTCATGCTGCCTTATGCTGAAGAGGAAATGCCCTTGAAATGGGGGTTCCAACGAGACAACGACCCCAAACACACCAGTAAACGTGCAACATCTTGGTTCCAGACCAACAAGATGGACGTTATGGAGTGGCCAGCCCAATCCCCGGATCTTCATCCAATAGAAAACTTGTGGGGTGACATCAAAAATGCAGTTTCTGAGGCAAAACCAAGAAATAGAGAAGAACTGTGGAATGTGGTCCAATCATCCTGGGCTGGAATACCTGATCACAGGGGCCAGAAGTTGGGGGACTCCATGCAACACAGATGTACAGCAGTTCTCAGAAACAGTGCGACTACAACCAAATATTCATGAAGTCATTCAAAGGAAAGCAAAATCTTCAAACATTTCTCAGTTTATATAGTGAATGTTGGAGTTTGTAAAGAAGAATACAAACACGGCGATTTTTTTGAACCGTCTAATATTCACTTTTCTTCCATTTTTTTAGAGGAACAACACAAATTTGATGTATTTTTCTTCATGTTGTGATTTGGAATAGAATGTGTCGTGTTCCCAATGCATTTGTGTGGATGGAAATAAAAAGCTATTAGAAGGATTTTCAGCTTTATTCACTTTTTTCAACACACGGCTATTATTGTGAACACAACTGTATATATACACACATTTAGTATATATATCGAATGTATAATTTTTTTTTTTCTAAAAATATTGGAAATATATTTCTCTTCCATATGGGAATGCAGGGAGCATCCAGGATGATACTACTCCATGCATCGTATGCCTGACACCCTGACACCCTGACACCGTGACACTCTGAAACCCTGACACCCTGACACTCTGATACTCTGACACCCTGACACCCTGACACCCTGACACTCTGAAACCCTGACACTCTGACACCCTGACACTGTGACACCCTGACACCCTGACACCCTGACACCCTGAAACCCTGACACCCTGACACTCTGACACCCTGACACTGTGACACCCTGACACTCTGACACTCTGACACCCTGACACCCTGACACTCTGACACCCTGACACCCTGACACTCTGACACCCTGACACCCTGACACCCTGACACTCTGATACTCTGACACCCTGACACTCTGACACTCTGACACTCTGACACCCTGACACTGTGACACCCTGACACCCTGACACTCTGACACCCTGAAACCCTGACACCCTGACACTCTGACACTGTGACACCCTGACACTCTGACACTCTGACACCCTGACACCCTGACACTCTGACACCCTGACACTCTGACACCCTGACACCCTGACACTCTGATACTCTGACACCCTGACACTCTGACACTCTGACACTCTGACACCCTGACACTGTGACACCCTGACACCCTGACACTCTGACACCCTGACACCCTGAAACCCTGACACCCTGACACTCTGACACCCTGACACTGTGACACCCTGACACTCTGACACTCTGACACCCTGACACCCTGACACTCTGACACCCTGACACTCACTAAGGCTGCATTCTCATTTGAGCATTTTATAGCTTGAAGCTCGAATCTCAAAAAAAACTCAAACGTAAAAAATCAATTGTTCTCTGTGGTGCCTGTTCACACCTGATCACATGAAGAGGCACCACAGAGAACAACTGATTTTTTTTAAGTTTGAGCGTTTTTGGAACTTCGAGGTTTAAGCTACGAAACGTTCAAGTGTGAATGCAGCCTGCATGATGTGCTTTTCTATGGCCAGAGCAACACATGGTCACACCTGCCAGATACAGACTTATGTCCTGACTCTTGCACCCAGGGGGGGCGCTCGGCGGAAGTCATAAAATGCTGAACAAGCATTACCGCATGCACAGTTATGTGTTTTTTTTTTTTGCATGTTCATGCAAAGTAAGGCAGCTCATTCATTTTGAATGGGCTGCCGAAGCACAATGGACCTTTTAACGCACCTGCACATTTTTTAATTTTTTTATTTTTTTTTGCAGCGCACCACAACGCACAGATGGTTTATTTCTGCTCTGTTGTGCCAAAATGCAACTCCTTGGTAGTGTGCTGGGAATGTGCGCTGGGGTGTCCAAATCTGGTTTTATGTCCTTATATACATACAGAACCAGCTTTAAAGAAAAGAAAAATATATTTTAAATATATTTAAAAAATATTCTTCCCAAATATATTGACATATATTTGAAATATTAACAATTTTGGCCGTATTCAATATATTTAAAAATTTATAAATATATGTTAAAAAAAATCTGAATAATATAAAAAATATATATTTGTAAAAAAATATTTTTCATATATTTTGTAATATATAAAAAAATGAATTTCAACAAAGTCTCTCTCTCTCTCTCTCTCTCTCTATATATATATATATGTCAAATATATTATATGTCAATATATTTGGGTAGAAAAAAAAAAAAAATATATATATACACACACACACACACACACACACACACAAATATATATATATATATATATATATATATATATATATACTGCATGTTGAAATGCATTTTTATTTCAAAGTATATGAAAAATATTTTAAAAAATACATTCCAAATATACTGTATGTCTTTAAAAACAAAAAATCTACATTTTTGGAATTCATTTGCAAATATATGTAAAAATATAAGTTAAAATGACTTTTTATATGTTAAAATAAATCTGAAGAATATATTTAAAAAATATATATTTTTAAAAATATTTTTCATATATTTTGTAATAAAAATGCATTTCAATGTGCATAATATATATAAATATATATATATATATATATATATATATATATATATATATATATGTATATATACAAACTGTATGTTAAAATGCTTTTTTTTTTTATATATTACAGAATATATAACAAATATTTTTAAAAATACATTTTCAAATATACTGTATGTTTTTAAAAATACATTTAATCTACATTTTTAAAATGCATTTACAAATATATGTAAAATACATGTTAAAATTACTTTTTGTATGTTAAAAAAAAAAAATCTGAAGAATATTTTAAAAAAATATATATTTAAAAAAAAATATTTATCATATATTTTGTAATATATAAAAAATGCATTTCAACATACAGTATCTCTCTCTCTCTCTCTATATATATATAAATACAGGGATGTGTTTACCACAAGGCAAACAAGGCATTTGCCTAGGGCGACATTTTTCAGGGGGGCAGCACCCCCCAGGAAGAAGGGACACGTGCGGCATGGGGAGCAGGTGGGATCCAAAAGAAGCTGCGGGCTGCTTATTGGTATATGCAGAACTCAACTCTCATTTCCGGGGATGTCTGTAGCTGTGAAGGTGAGTATCTTTCTCTCTGTTGCTGGGGGAGGGGGTGGGTGGGTGTTAGTTGAAGACTCTCTCTTGGGTGGGGGGGGACAGGGGTGTTGTTGGTCACTGTCGGACTCTCTATATGGGGGTGGGTCTGCTCTCTCCACCGGGGAGGGGGGCTCTAATTTTTGTGTTGCCTAGGGCAGCACAAAACCCAAGGTCCTAACAAAACCTAGTGACACCCTAAAACTCACAATTGCCACCATGTTTTCCTGGTGTCACCAAAAAGAGGATCTTTGGCTAGTAAAAACCCAGAAGGAGAGGGTGAGTCCTGCAAAGAACAGAGGACCACACCCTGGGTTTCGGTGCTTGCCTTGAGATCGACTTTAAATATCATATACCTGGACCATTCGTAAGGACCAATCGGCAACCATCTTTCCCCGCCCTAACGGTTAAACATTGTTTAAGCCCAGCTGTCTTCTTCTGTTTTCGAAGTCCCTTAATGTATGGGTTTACGCGTCTTAAAAGCCCGGCTGTATGAACCATCGTATGAATTATTGAGGGAGCCGCTCTGGTTGTGTGTTAAATGTTGCACTGCACAGCTGTTAATGAGCATAATGGGCGATGGCATCATTCACTTTCAGGAATGAGAACCTGCTTCTGGGAGTGGCCGAGGGACCACGAGGCTCAACTTGGCCAGCTGACTCATGAAAATATCATAATACAGTCTAACGTTTCGCCATTACTTCAACTCCAGACGACACCTGCCCCTTCTAAAGTTTCATCATTTCTTTGGATGACCCTTCGAGAGGGGAGGGGGGACTTATTCGAGACAGAGGAGGTCCAAAGAGCCTTTTGTTTTTGTTCGAGTTATTTCAGTATATAGTTTTCTTACTTTGAAAACAGCAAAAGAACGTGAAAAACGTAGATCGGTCACTCCCAACGAAGGGTCTGTGGAAGCCTAGGGTTCCTCCAGATGTTGCCAGGGGTTTCCTCAGCTGTGGATAACTGATCTTCCATCTGATGGTGCCTTCATAATTCCAGGTCCATCCCTACATGACGGAGCTAGTAGCATGATATCAATGATCTTCTTAGCTGACTGTGAGGGTTGCATATTAACTACCATTCTTCCCACTGACCACCAATGTAAGGGACATTCTTCCCACTGATCACCAATGTAAGGGACATTCTTCCCACTGACCACCAATGTAAGGGACATTCTTCCCACTGACCACCAATGTAAGGGACATTCTTCCCACTGACCCCCCAATGTAAGGGACATTCTTCTCACTGACCACCAATGTAAGGGACATTCTTCCCACTGATCACCAATGTAAGGGACATTCTTCCCACTGACCCCCAATGTAAGGGACATTCTTCCCACTGACCACCAATGTAAGGGACATTCTTCCCACTGACCACCAATGTAAGGGACATTCTTCCCACTGACCCCAATGTAAGGGACATTCTTCCCACTGACCACCAATCTAAGGGACATTCTTCCCACTGACCCCCAATGTAAGGGACATTCTTCCCACTGATCACCAATGTAAGGGACATTCTTCCCACTGATCCCCAATGTAAGGAACATTCTTCCCACTGACCCCCAATGTAAGGGACATTCTTCCCACTGACCACCAATGTAAGGGACATTCTTCCCACTGACACCAATGTAAGGGACATTCTTCCCACTGACCACCAATGTAAGGGACATTCTTCCCACTGACCACCAATGTAAGGGACATTCTTCCCACTGACCCCAATGTAAGGGACATTCTTCCCACTGACCACCAATCTAAGGGACATTCTTCCCACTGACCCCCAATGTAAGGGACATTCTTCCCACTGATCACCAATGTAAGGGACATTCTTCCCACTGATCCCCAATGTAAGGAACATTCTTCCCACTGACCACCAATGTAAGGGACATTCTTCCCACTGACCCCCAATGTAAGGGACATTCTTCCCATTGACCTCCAATGTAAGGGACATTCTTCCCACTGACCACCAATGTAAGGAGCATTCTTCCCACTGACCACCAATGTAAGGGACATTCTTCCCACTGACCACCAATGTAAGGGACATTCTTCCCACTGACCCCCAATGTAAGGGACATTCTTCCCACTGATCACCAATGTAAGGGACATTCGTCCCACTGATCACCAATGTAAGGGACATTCTTCCCACTGATCACCAATGTAAGGGACATTCTTCCCACTGATCCCCAATGTAAGGAACATTCTTCCCACTGACCCCCAATGTAAGGGACATTCTTCCCACTGACCACCAATGTAAGGGACATTCTTCCCACTGATCACCAATGTAAGGGACATTCTTCCCACTGATCCCCAATGTAAGGAACATTCTTCCCACTGACCACCAATGTAAAGGACATTCTTCCCACTGACCCCCAATGTAAGGGACATTCTTCCCATTGACCTCCAATGTAAGGGACATTCTTCCCACTGACCACCAATGTAAGGAGCATTCTTGCCACTGACCACCAATGTAAGGGACATTCTTCCCACTGACCCCCAATGTAAGGGACATTCTTCCCACTGACCCCCAATGTAAGGGACATTCTTCCCACTGACCACCAATGTAAGGGACATTCTTCCCACTGACCACCAATGTAAGGGACATTCTTCCCACTGACCCCCAATGTAAGGGACATTCTTCCCACTGACCCCCAATGTAAGGGACATTCTTCCCACTGACCTCCAATGTAAGGGACATTCTTCCCACTGACCACCAATGTAAGGGACATTCTTCCCACTGATCACCAATGTAAGGAACATTCTTCCCACTGACCCCCAATGTAAGGGACATTCTTCCCACTGACCCCCAATGTAAGGGACATTCTTCCCACTGATCACCAATGTAAGGGACATTCTTCCCACTGATCACCAATGTAAGGGGCATTCTTCCCACTGACCCCCAATGTAAGGGACATTCTTCCCACTGACCCCCAATGTAAGGGACATTCTTCCCACTGACCCCCAATGTAAGGGACATTCTTCCCACTGACCACCAATGTAAGGGACATTCTTCCCACTGACCACCAATGTAAGGGGCATTCTTCCCACTGACCTCCAATGTAAGGGACATTCTTCCCACTGATCCCTAATGTAAGGGACATTCTTCCCACTGACCCCCAATGTAAGGGACATTCTTCCCACTGACCCCCAATGTAAGGGACATTCTTCCCACTGACCCCCAATGTAAGGGACATTCTTCCCACTGACCTCCAATGTAAGGGACATTCTTCCCACTGACCACCAATGTAAGGGGCATTCTTCCCACTGACCTCCAATGTAAGGGACATTCTTCCCACTGACCACCAATGTAAGGGACATTCTTCTCACTGACCACCAATGTAAGGGACATTCTTCCCACTGACCACCAATGTAAGGGACATTCTTCTCACTGACCACCAATGTAAGGGACATTCTTCTCACTGACCACCAATGTAAGGGACATTCTTCCCACTGACCCCCAATGTAAGGGACATTCTTCCCACTGACCACCAATGTAAGGGACATTCTTCTCACTGACCACCAATGTAAGGGACATTCTTCCCACTGACCACCAATGTAAGGGACATTCTTCTCACTGACCACCAATGTAAGGGACATTCTTCTCACTGACCACCAATGTAAGGGACATTCTTCCCACTGACCACCAATGTAAGGGACATTCTTCCCACTGACCCCCCAATGTAAGGGACATTCTTCCCACTGACCCCCAATGTAAGGGACATTCTTCCCACTGACCCCCAATGTAAGGGGGATTTTCCATGTGACCCCCAATGGACTAATCTTAGCAGGGATTCCTCGAGATCTACAAATTATTTCACGGGTTCCTCTGACGTAAAAAGGTTGATGAAGGCTGACGAAGAGCTTTAAGGGTCTGTCCACCCAAAACTTTGTAAATTCAATTTCTGGTAAATACTAAAAAGGAGGAGGAGGATGCCCAGCATCATTTAGCCCTCTCATCCCCAGCCTCACTGTCCCTGGACTGCTCTTTTTCATTTAGTGGATTTCAGGTCTTGCAATCATGTGATCACAAGTGAGTGTCACCTAGGACAATCTGCATGCACATGTAGGAACGCCTAGGAACGCCCCCTCTTCCAGCCTGACACCAGCCCCTGAAAGCATTTTACTGTTTTCCAACCCACTGTTTGCACCAGGGCTGAAGGCTCTTGAGATGAGTACTGAGGCCAGGTGCTGTGATGTTTTCAGGAAGCTAGGTACAGCACTCTGCCGGCCTCACCCACCGGCCATGATCTGCCTGCATAGCATAGAGAATCGCAGAGACCTGGTGATGACATCACTCAGTCCAATATAATATGTGTAATGAGAATAGAAAAGTTTAGAGTAAAAATATATTTTACAAATTGATGGGGGGAGGGGGGACCAGGAGAGACCAAATACCAGCAGAATAAACATACGAGGAATGTAAAGTAAAGAAAGGAAACGCCTACCAAGCCAAGGAGGTGGGAACAAAGCCAAAGGCTTGATTTAACCAGGCTCCACCCATAACTGATACATAACTTTTGGCTCAACCATTCCTTTACAACTACACCTTGTACCCGGGACGGAACGTGCGGGGGAAGGGGGGTTTTCTGCATGGTTTCCAAACCCATCCTTGCTATGGTATGAGTCAATGCAACAAAAAGTAGAGGTGTGTACAGAGCCATTCAACTTAATACTTCTTGTTACTCACTAGAAAAATATATAGAGCCCTCCTTTGACTCCTGGAGCAGGATATGTAATCAGCTATACTGTATATATATATTCAGGGCGTTTTTTCAGCAGGAGCATGCCAGCGCCCCGAGCACTGGATGGGGTGCTGGGGTTTGCTGGAGGGCCTATCGATGCCAGCTGCTGGGGATCTATTGTCACTGGGGGATCTTTTGTTGCTGGTGAGGGATCTATTTTTTCTGGAGGAATCTTATTTTGCAAGGGGGCAAATCACTGCTGGGATGGATCTACTGTGGAGGGAGGGGTCTATTTGATTCTGACTGCTGGTAGATCTACTGTATTGTTACATTGGGGTGGTCTAATATTGCTGGGGGGGTCTATAGTTCTTGGTAGGGAGGGGTGTATTTTGATGCCGGTGGTCTATTGTTGCTGGAAGGTGGGGTATCTATTGCTGCTCAGGGGGATCTATCATTGCTGGAGGGGCCTATTGTTCCTGGCTGCAGAGAATGTTGCTCAGATGTGGGAAGGAGGACGGAGACAAGGAGGGGCTCGGAAGCGGAGAGTACCTGCACCTATTCTCTGGGAAGAAAAGCCCTCTATATTGTATATATATTCATTTTTCAGCTGGAACATGCCAGCCCCTCCAGCACTGGACGGGGTGCTGGGGTTTGCTGGAAGGCCTTCCAATGCCAGCTGCTGGGGATCTATCGTCACTGGGGGATCCTTTGCTGCTGGGGAAGTCTATTGTTGCTGGTGAGGGATCTATTTTTTTCTGGAGGGATCTGATGTTGCTAGGGGTCAAATCGTTGCTGGGAGGGATCTACTGTTGAGGGAGGGGTCTATTGATGCTGGTAGACCTACTGTATTGTTACATTGGGGGTCTAATACTGCTGGGGTGGTCTATAGTTCTTGGTGGGGAGGGGGGTATTCTGATGCTGGTGGTCTATTGTTGCTGGAGGGTGGGGTATCTATTGTTGCTCAGGGGGATCTATTGTTGCTGGAAGGGGCCTATTGTTCCTACTGTATTGTTACATTGGGGTGGTCTAATATTGCTGGGAGGGGGGGAGGAGTCTATAGTTCTTGGTGGGGAGGGGTGTATTTTGATGCTGGTGGTCTATTGTTGCTCAGGGGGATCTATCATTGCTGGAAGGGGCCTATTGTTCCTGGCTGCGGAGGACGGTGCAAGGAGGTGGGAAGGGGGACAGAGAAAAGGGGGGGCTCGGAAGCGGAGAGTACCTGCACCTATTCTCTGTGAAGAAAACCCCTATATATATATATATATATACACACGCACACACAGTCTATATATATATATCTCAATCAGGGACGGACTGACAACTCATGGGGCCCCCGGGCAATAGGGCATCATGGGGCCCCTGTGTCCTTGCCTACACTCAAAAAAGCCTATGAAAAAGGTACGAGGGGCATCTCATGGGGCCCCCTACTGACCCCGGGCCCTCGGGCAGTGTATATATATATATGGAGAAGATTGAAGCACAGCAGTCAGACAGCTACAATGTAGCCCGGCCAATACATATTACACCAGAGGAATTACAGGAGGATGGATGGGAGGCACAGGACTAACAACTGCTTGAAGCTGAACGGGCTGCTAATAGGCTATCTGAGTGGCTATGGGGTAGGAAACCAACTGGGCCGGTAAAACGGCAAAAAATAAAATTAGCTCAAAAATCGAAGTTGTTCCGTAGCAAATCAGAATTCATCATCATATAAATGGTTACTATGAGCAAAAAAAACCAACCCCCCCCCCCCCACCCCACAATATTTGTACTGAAACTGATTTTTTTTTTCGGCCGGACGTTTAAATGAAACTTGTCCTGATGAAAATGTAGTTGTTGTTGCCAACTTATTGTTGAAGGTACAAATTTCAGAACTGGCAAACCGCTTAGTGGGTTATTGGCTGGGAACAAGCATGTAGACAGTGAAGTATCAGGACCAGGGCCGTCTTAATAGCATCATGGGCCCCTGGGCAAAGTAATCACTGGGGGCCCCTACCAACCACCTTTAGGCACCTACTGTCAAGAATGAAAGTATATGTATTGTCTCCCGTTATATTGTAAAGTGCTGAGCAAACTGTTGGCGCTATAAATCCTGTATAATAATAATATATAATCGATATAATTAAACATATATTCATCAGTACTTTCAATAAAATTGATTTTAAACGATAAAAAAAAAATGCCATAAATCAAAGACTAATCTACATAAAGGGCACAGTATGGGGGGAGGGGAGGCATAAGGGCACAATGCTGGGATCATGAGGGCACAATACAGGTTCTAAGACTCTGCCATGCCGGGCCAGCTTAGTAAAAAGCGTGACTGTCCCAGCAAATCCGGGACATTTGGCAATTATGATGTAATGCAAGATTATTATGGGGCCCCCATGCATCTGGAGACCCTGGGCAGTGCCCTGAGGTGCCCATGCATTAAGACATCCCTGGTCAAGTCACCTGGTAGGTACAAACAAATTGATGAGACATTTGGGGGGAAAGCTAATGGAACTTTCAAATGTGATCAACCATATTTCAACCGTGGTTTCTCAACTTATTTGGGGGGGGATTAAAAAAAAAAACAAAAAACGTTATATTGATATTTCAGGTATGCATATGCTAACTGTGCATTAAAGTCACTGAATGTGGTATGAAAAGCTACATTCACTCATCATTCACCTGCCTACTGGTCATCTTCTGGAGGTGGTCTTACCTTCTTCTGAAAAGTCTATGATCCCCAAAAAGTGCAGAAGTTTAAGTGAGCTGAAGATCAGAAAAACAATGCCCAAAGTCTGGAATCCTTCCGAATGCCACTCCTCCTCCAAGGACATCCTGGGTAGCACCATCGCCCTGAGGACGGAGGTAGGACCCTGATAACTTCCCTCTTACCATCTACCATCTGGACATGCAAAACTAGCTGGCTCCATCCCTTTCGGGGACTTTCCTTGTGATCTCTTCCTCCATAGGTCTAGGATTTGATGATTTACATTTTTCAGAGGCTAGGCTTGGAAGATCCCTTTTTGTTTTTTTCGGCCAGGCAAGGCAAGTGTTCCTCGAAGCTTGCTGAAGTACCACAGGCAGGAACACAGGTCTCCAAGAGATCTTCTACCCTTGAAGATCTCTTTTTAGGCTTTTTTTTTGTCCAGGCAAGGCAAGTGTTCCTTTGAAGCTTTCTGCAGTACCACAGGCAGGAACGCAGGTCTCCAAGAGATCTTTTACCCTTGAAGATCTCTTTTTAGGTTTTTTATGTCCAGGCAAGGCAAGTGGTGTTTTGAAGCTTGATGTTTTCCCAAAGGCAGGAACCCAGGTCTCCAAGAGATCTACCTTTGAAGATCTCTTTTTAGGCTTTATTTGTCCAGGCAAGGCAAGTGGTCTTTTGTAGCTTGATGTTTTATCAAAGGCAGAAACCCAGATCTCCAAGAAATCTTCTACCCTTGAAGATCTCTTATTGGATTTTTTTGTCCAGGCAAGGCAAGTGGTCTTTTGAAGCTTGATGTTTTACCAAAAAGCAGGAACCCAGGTCTCCAAAAAATCTTCTACCCTTGAAGATCTCTTGTTGGATTTTTTGGCCAGGCAAGGTAATTGCTCCTTTTAAGCTTGCTGTAGCACCAAAGGCAGGATCCCACGTCTCCAAAAGATCTTCTAACCTTGAAGATCTCTTTTTGGGGATTTTTGTCTAGGCAAGGCAAGTGGTCATTTGAAGCTTGCTTGTAGCCCCAGAGGTATCAGCCCAGGTCTCCAACAGATCTTCTAACCTTGAAGATCTCTTTTTGGATTTTTTTGCCCAGGCAAGTGGTCCTTTGAAGGCAAGAACGCTGGTCTGCAGATCTTCTCCTTTTTGGTGACCACTTAGCGTGAAGTTGAATCTTTCAAGTTGAAGCTTTGCAACAAATGATATGCAAGTTCTCAGCCGCCACGTTCGATGTTAGGTTTTTAACTCTGTCGACACTGGAATCTGGGCTTGCCTAAAGTTCTCCCTTAAAGATCTGCTAGCCTTGTAGTTCTTTTCCAGCGCAGAGGCAACCTATCTTCTCCTCCATGCTAGCAGATATCAAAGACTTAAAGGAGCAGAGAAACTGGTTGGAGTGTATGTAGGTTGCCTGTGGATGGAGAGCCCATGTTCCCCCTCCCTCCCATGCACGCTGCCTTTGTTGCTGTCACAGATATGCAAAGCTCAAACTCCCCAGCTCCCGTCTCTTTCCTCGCAGCTCTCTCCGACGCTGTTTGCATTAGCTGATTTCACACTATCGCAGGAATATCTCTTAATACTTTTGACATGTACAAGCAATTATGTGAAACAATTCTTGTGATATTTCAGTTGACTGCAGAAGACCAAATTAGTACTTTAACACCACTAAGAAAGTTGACTTCTTTAGTGGAGCAAGTTTAAATACGACATAAACCAAACGTAGATTAGCTTCCGCGACTTGGGAGTCTTCTTCGTGATGAGTTGGGTTGCTGGGGTTTTCGGGTGGGGCTGAAAAATTTTGGTAAAATTTTGGACAACTTTACGAGCGATTACAGCTTTTGGTTGTGAACTCCCAATTATGAACTATAAGTATGGAAAGAATATGTACCATGTTCTGTTTAGTCAATCCTGTGATAGAAAGACCCCCTGCCAGGGAGCACAGCCAGGTCAGTCACCTCACTTTTCTAAACTGGGGTTAAGCCTAACAGGTTGGTCACTGCCCACCCTAGATGGGGCGGAGAGGGGAAGCACAGTGGTTAGCACTTCTGCCTTGCAGCCAGGGCTGGATCTAGCCTTTCTGATCTGGGGGGGCAGTAAAAAAAGTCAGGTGGCATAATGTCAACACTGTTTGAGTCACTGACAGTCACACAGTGTCATGACTTGGGAAACACTAGTATGTGTTAGGATTAAACAAAACCTGTGACCCATTATATCAGAAGTCCCTATTAAAGTCCCCCTTTACATCCAAAGTCTCCATCAGAGCCCCCCTTTAGATCATGAATACTCATCAGAGTCCCCCTTTATATCAGGTTCTCATCAGAATGCCCCCTTACATCAGGTGTCCCCATCAGAGTACCTCCTTACATCAAGGTCCTCATCAGAGTCCCCTCTTACATCAAGGTCCCCATCAGAGTCCCCTCTTACATCAGATGTGTCTATCAGAGTGCCCCCTTACATCAGTGACCCCATCAGAATGCCCCCTTTTATCAGGTGTCCCCATCAAGTGCCCCCTTAAATCAGGTGTCCCATATGAGTGCTTCCTTACATCAGGTGTATCATCAGAGTGCACCCTTAAATCAGGTGTCCCCAAAAGAGTACTCCTTTATATCAGTGTTCCTATCAGAGTGCTCCCTTACATTAAGTGTCCCCATCAGAGTGCTCCCTTACATCAGTGGCCCCATCTGAGTCCCCCCTAAATCAGGTGTATCATCAGAGTGCCCCCTTACATCAGGTGTCCCCAAAAGAGTACCCCCTTATATCAGTGTCCCTATCAGAGTGCCCCCTTACCTTAAGTGACCCTATCAGAGTTCCCCCTACATCAGGGTCCCCATCAGAGTGCCCCCTTACCTTAAGTGACCCTATCAGAGTTCCCCCTACATCAGGGTCTCCATCAGAGTGCCCCCTTACATCGGGTGTCCCCATCAGAGTGCCCCCTTGCATCAGGTGTATCATCAGAGTGCCCCCTTGTATCAGTGTCCCCACCAGAATCCCCCCTACATCAGGGACACCATCAGAGTGCCCCCTTACATCAAATATTAGACTCAAGGATCAGAGGATGCGATTTCAAGACTTGGGGGGCACAACTAAACCTGTGGGGGGAACAGCTAACCCAGCACCCCGCTAGATCCGGACCTGCTTGCAGTGTTGGAGTCCTTGGTTTGAATCTCAATGTGGAGAATAGCTACATCAGTCAGGGGTGCACACACACCGCAGCAATAATGATACCTCCTAATGGGGGCGCTCTGCCATCACCCTGCAACTACGGGCAATGCACACGGCTGGACCACCAAAGTGGTGATGGAGGGGTTAAAGCATTCAGTGAGATGGAGATGCAATGCTTCAGGGACCACCGCTGGTGTGAATGAGTCCTTACAGTAGACGTGGATGTTAGTTGTACCAATTGTAGCAGGCGGTTCAGTGGTTTAAATTCCCAGCCAGGACACTATCTGCATGGAGTTTGCATGCTCTCCATGTATTTCTATGGGTTTCCTCCCACACTCCAATTTGCCCTAGTAAGTCATTAGATTGTAAGCTCCTTTGAATGTAAAGCACTGTGAAGGCACCTAAAATAAATAGGGAGAAGAAGTGCACTGATAAGGTCATCCCTCTACTCCCTCCTCCTCTACGAATGTTGATGAGGGAAGCCTGTGCAGTGCTCCTGATTGGTTGAGAGTCCCCTAACTGTTAAGGTATTTAGTGGTTGGGGTTTGATAAGGGTTGACACACACTGTGAGCTGCTCACAATGTGCATTAGAAGCTGAAACAAGTCAGACAGAGCTCCGCCTCATTTTCTGGCTGGAGGACATCCAGCATCATCTAGCCCTTTCCTCCCCACCCTAACTGTCCCTGGTCCACCCCTTTGATTCATTCACTTCCAGTTCATTAACTCCTGTTACACCAGCGCCTCCTGGCGCTTTAAGGGGTTTCTGAAGCTGGGAGGCGGGGCTTATGATCATGTGACCGCCGTGATCGGAAAGCTTTGGATCGCAAGTAGCTGGTGACTGTGCCAGGAGTTTAAGTTTTGGTAAGCAAATATGTGGCCTTTCTGCGTCAAGGCCCAGCCGATGAGAGGCCGTATATTTGCGTTCCCTCGGCGCCAAGGAGTTAAATCACGATGGCTCAGCATCACATGTGGGTGTTACCTATGCAAATACAGACTGCCTAGGAACGCCCACTTCTCCAGACTGACACCCACCCATCAAGACATTTTGATATTTGCATAGCTCCTCCCAAGAGCCCGCCCACTGCTTGCATCATAGCTGAGGACTCTTGAGGGGAGTACTGAGACCGGGAGCCATTTAAAGGCCGTGATGTATGACTTCCTCTGAGGAGCTGATGAGTTTGATTGGTGGCTGAGAAAACCTTCCTAGTAGACTCTCTGCATGGTATAGACAGCAAGGAGCCTGGGCCGTGTGTTCCAGCATCACAAGCTGACAGGTTCCAGGATCACCAGATTACTGGGAAAAGAAACTGTGCCGGGCTGGTGGAGCGCAAGTATACCAGGATGAAAGACCGGAGCACCACTACTATGCCAAGATGAAAGACCGGAGCAGCACAGCTATGCCAGGATGAAATACCGGAGCACCACTACTATGCCAGGATGAAAGACCGGAGCAGCACAGCTATGCCAGGATGAAAGACCGGAGCACCACTACTATAACAGGATGAAAGACCGGAGCAGCACAGCTATGCCAGGATGGAAGACTGGAGCACTACTACTATGCCAGGATGAAAACCCGGAGCAGCACAACTATGCCAGGATGAAAGGCTGGAGCACCACTACTATGCCAAGATGAAAGACTGGTGCAGCACAGCTATGCCAGGATGAAAGACCGGAGCAGCACAGCTATGCCAAGATGAAAGACCGGAGCATCACTCCTATGCCAGGATGAAAGACCGGAGCAGCACAGCTATGCCAGGATGAAAGACCAGTGCAGTACAGCTATGCTAGGATGAAAGACTGGAGCACCACTACAAAGCCAGGATGAAAGACCGTAGCAGCACAGCTATGCCAGGATGAAAGACCGGAGCACCACTACTATGCCAGAATGAAAGACCGGAGCAGTACAGCTATGCCAGGATGAAAGACTGGAGCACCAATACTATGCCAGGATGAAATACCGGAGCACCACTACTATGCCAGGATGAAAGACCGGAGCACCACTACTATGCCAGGATGAAAGACCGTTGCAGAGCAGCTAGGCCATAATATTAGATTTGTGCAGCACAGCTATGCCAGGATGAAAGACCGGAGCAGCACAGATATGCCAGGATGAAAGACCGGAGCAGCACAGCTATGCCAGGATGAAAGACTGGAGCACCACTACTATGCCAGGATGAAAGACCGGAGCAGCACAGATATGCCAGGATGAAAGACTGGAGCACCACTACTATGCCAGGATGAAATACCGGAGCAGCACAGCTATGCCAGGATGAAATACCGGAGCACCACTACTATGCCAGGATGAAAGACCGGAGCAGCACAGCTATGCCAGGATGAAAGACCGGAGCACCACTACTATAACAGGATGAAAGACCGGAGCAGCACAGCTATGCCAGGATGGAAGACTGGAGCACTACTACTATGCCAGGATGAAAACCCGGAGCAGCACAACTATGCCAGGATGAAAGGCTGGAGCACCACTACTATGCCAAGATGAAAGACTGGTGCAGCACAGCTATGCCAGGATGAAAGACCGGAGCACCACTAATATGCCAGGATGAAAGACCGGAGCAGCACAGCTATGCCAGGATGAAAGACCGGAGCATCACTCCTATGCCAGGATGAAAGACCGGAGCAGCACAGCTATGCCAGGATGAAAGACCAGTGCAGTACAGCTATGCTAGGATGAAAGACTGGAGCACCACTACTATGCCAGGATGAAAGACCGGAGCACCACTACCATCCCAGGATGAAAGACCGTAGCAGCACAGCTATGCCAGGATGAAAGACCGGAGCACCACTACTATGCCAGAATGAAAGACCGGAGCAGTACAGCTATGCTAGGATGAAAGACTGGAGCACCAATACTATGCCAGGATGAAATACCGGAGCACCACTACTATGCCAGGATGAAAGACCGGAGCACCACTACTATGCCAGGATGAAAGACCGGAGCAGCACAGCTATGCCAGGATGAAAGACCGTTGCAGAGCAGCTAGGCCATAATATTAGATTTGTGCAGCACAGCTATGCCAGGATGAAAGACCGGAGCAGCACAGCTATGCCAGGATGAAAGACTGGAGCACCACTACTATGCCAGGATGAAAGACCGGAGCAGCACAGATATGCCAGGATGAAAGACCGGAGCAGCACAGATATGCCAGGATGAAAGACTGGAGCACCAATACTATGCCAGGATGAAATACCGGAGCAGCACAGCTATGCCAGGATGAAATACCGGAGCACCACTACTATGCCAGGATGAAACACTGTTGCAGCACAGCTATGCCAGGATGAAAGACCGGAGCACCACTACTATGCCAGGATGAAATACCGGAGCAGCACAGCTATGCCAGGATGAAATACCGGAGCACCACTACTATGCCAGAATGAAAGACCGGAGCAGCACAGCTATGCCAGGATGAAAGACCGGAGCACCACTACTATGCCAGGATGAAACACTGTTGCAGCACAGCTATGCCAGGATGAAAGACCGTTGTAGCACAGCTAGGCCATAATATTAGATTTGTGCAGCACATCTATGCCAGGATGAAGAACCAGTGCAACTAAGCAAGGATGAAGGACTGGTACAGCAAAGCTATGGCATGATCAAATACTGGTGCACTACAGCTATGCCAGGATGAAGGACTGGTGTAGTACAGCTATGCCATGTATATGTATGTATGTATATACAACAATTCTAGGATGAAAGACTGGTGCAGTACAGCTATGCCAGGATAAAAGAGCAGAGCAGGCTAGCACAGCAATGCCAAGATCAAAGACTGGTGCAGAAGAGCAATGCCAGGACGAAAGACTGAACAAGGAAGCTGCACTCCCTATATACATCTCAAGGGTTTAATTGTGACTGTAATGTTTATTTCTCCACCTGATATAATACGGCCAGGAGTGTTACATAGTTAGTCTGGCTGAAAAAAGACAAAAGTCCATCCAGTTCAACCATTAAAAACAAAAAAAAATTATAATCCTACACCCACAGTTGATCCAGAGGACGGCAAAAAAACCCAGCAAAGCACGATCCAATTTGCTCCTGCTGGGAAAAAATTCCTTCCTGATCCCCCGAGAGGCAATCGGATATTCTCTGGATCAACTTTCCCTATACATGTTATATCCAGTTATATTCTGTGTATCCAAGAAAGAATCCAGGACTTTCCTACAGCAATCCACTGAGCTGGCCACACCCAACTCTGGAGGGAGTCTATTCCACATTCTCACAGCTCTTACTGTGAAGAAACCTTTCCGTGTTTGGAGATTACATTTATTTTCTTCCTGATGTATAGAGCGCCCCCTTGTCCTCTGTGATGACCTCAGGGGGAATAACTACACCGAGCTCACTATATGAACCACTACATTATACATGGAGATCATATCCCTCTTATGTATTATACATGGAGATCATATCCCCCTTATGTATTATACATGGAGATCATATCCCCCCCTTATGTATTATACATGGAGATCATATCCCCCTTATGTATTATACATGGAGATCATATCCCCCCTTATGTATTATACATGGAGATCATATCCCCCCTTATGTATTATACATGGAGATCATATCCCTCCCTTATGTATTATACATGGAGATCATATCCCCCCCTTATATATTATACATGGAGATCATATCCCCCCTTATGTATTATACATGGAGATCATATCCCCCCTTATGTATTATACATGGAGATCATATCCCCCCCTTATATATTATACATGGAGATCATATCCCCCCTTATGTATTATACATGGAGATCATATCCCTCCCTTATGTATTATACATGGAGATCATATCCCCCCCTTATATATTATACATGGAGATCATATCCCCCTTATGTATTATACATGGAGATCATATCCCCCCCCTTATGTATTATACATGGAGATCATATCCCCCCTTATGTATTATACATGGAGATCATATCCCCCCTTATGTATTATACATGGAGATCATATCCCCCCTTATGTATTATACATGGAGATCATATCCCCCCCCCTTATGTATTATACATGGAGATCATACTCCCCCTTATGTATTATACATGGAGATCATATCCCCCCCCCTTATGTATTATACATGGTGATCATACCCCCCTTATGTATTATACATGGAGATCATATCCCCCCTTATGTATTATACATGGAGATCATATCCCCCTTATGTATTATACATGGAGATCATATCCCCCCTTTATGTATTATACATGGAGATCATATCCCCCCTTATGTATTATACATGGAGATCATATCCCCCCCTTATGTATTATACATGGTGATCATATCCCCCTTATGTATTATACATGGAGATCATATCCACCTTATGTATTATACATGGAGATCATATCCCCCTTATGTATTATACATGGAGATCATATCCCCCCCTTATGTATTATACATGGAGATCATATCCCCCCCCCCCCTTATGTATTATACATGGAGATCATATCCCCCTTATGTATTATACATGGAGATCATATCCCCCCTTATGTATTATACATGGAGATCATATCCCCCCTTATGTATTATACATGGAGATCATATCCCCCCCTTATGTATTATACATGGAGATCATATCCCCCCCCTTATGTATTATACATGGAGATCATATCCCCCCCTTATGTATTATACATGGAGATCATACCCCCCTTATGTATTATACATGGAGATCATACCCCCCTTATGTATTATACATGGAGATCATATCCCCCCTTATGTATTATACATGGAGATCATACCCCCCTTATGTATTATACATGGAGATCATACCCCCCTTATGTATTATACATGGAGATCATATCCCCCCTTATGTATTATACATGGAGATCACATCCCCCCTTATGTATTATACATGGAGGTCACATCCCCCCTTATGTATTATACATGGAGATCATATCCCCCCCTTATGTATTATACATGGAGATCATATCCCCCCTTATGTATTATACATGGAGATCATATCCCCCCCCCTTATGTATTATACATGGAGATCATATCCCCCCTTAATCTCCTCTTCTCAGTAGAGAATAAATTCAGTTCCTCTAATCTTTCCTCATAGCTGATCTCCTCCATGCCTCGTATCAGTTTGGTTGTCCTTCTCTGTACTTTCTCCAGTTCCCCAATGTTCTTTTTGTGAATATTCCAGATGAGGTATTACTAATGATTTGTACGGGGGGGGGGGGGGGGATGATATCTCTCTCTCTCTGGAGTCTATACCTCTCCTAATACAAGAGAGGATTTTGCTCGCTTTAGATCCCGCAGCTTGGCATTGCTGCCATTATTAAGCTTGTTATCTACCGGAACTCCCAGATCCTTCTCCACCATTGACCCCCCCCATTTGTACCCCCCTAGTATGTATGATGCATGCATATGCTTAGCCCCCCAAGTGCAGTACCTTACATTTATCAACATTAAACCTCATTGGCCCCATAGTCCCCCAATTACACGGAGCATTGAGGTTGGCTGGTACTTGGTCCTCCAACATTGATATCTCCTTGTGTTTCGGCCAAGTTCCTCTCTTCAGGCTGCAGGACAAGAGTCTGAGGGAATTTGCTGGACAAACCATTCTTCAGTGCCGTTGTGCAGAATCATATATAATGGCTTATCCAGCAAAATCCCAGCCATCGTTGTGCATGTGACAGGTTCTCTTTTTAAAGATCTTCTCTGATGAGATATTGATTGGAAGTAGAAGTCACCTTCTCATTATTGACAGATTGGGCATAAAACTGCCTGATCAGAAGAATTCTGGGGGCTTTAGGAGCACCTTGAGATATAGCACAATATACTGCAACAAGTCCTCTGTGCTAACAACTCTCCCGGGGTCAGGGGTGGACTGACAACTCATGGGGCCCCCGGGCAATAGGGGATCATGGGGCCCCTGTGTCCTTGCCCAAACTCAAAAAAGCCTATGGAAAAGGTACCAGGGGCTTCTCATGGGGCCCCCTTGTGACCCCGGGCCCTCGGGCAGTGCCCGAGTTTCCAAATGGTCAGTCCGCCCCTGCCCGGGGTCTAGGCTTTCCATTCCTGAAGACCCTGTTTGGAAGGTAAGTACTGCACTATAAAAGTGTTGTAGCCGTAGCAGATACAGAAGCTTGCCTATGACGTCCATCCTACGTCTGTGGGTTGCAGACACAGGTCTACATTGTACACAGTGTCCTCCTGCTGCTGGCAGATGACTTCTAACCATCAGTACAGGCACTTCTGCAACTGTCTCCTTCTTCTGTCTGTCACATTCCAAATCAGTCGCCCCCCACCCATAGGACTGATTTCAACTTACAGCTGGTATGTGAAAAACCAGTATAAAGAAAGAATATACACTATATTGCCAAAGGTATTGGCCCCGCCCTCCCAATCATGTGATTCAGGTGTTCCAATCCCCTCCCAATCATGTGATTCAGGTGTTCCAATCCCCTCCCATTCATGTGATTCAGGTGTTCCAATCCCCTCCCAATCATGTGATTCAGGTGTTCCAATCCCCTCCATATCATGTGATTCAGGTGTTCCAATCCCCTCCATATCATGTGATTCAGGTGTTCCAATCCCCTCCATATCATGTGATTCAGGTGTTCCAATCCCCTCCATGGACACAGGTGTATGCAATCAAGCCCCTAGGCATGCAGACGGCTTCTACACACATTGGTGAAAGAATGGGTCGCTCTCAGGAGCTCAGTGACTCCAAGCGTGGTCCCGTGATAGGTGGCCACCTGGGCAATAAGTCCATCCGTGACATTTCCTGGCTACTAAATATTCCACGCTCAACTGTTAGTGGGATTATAACAAAGTGGAAGCAACTGGGAACAACAGCCACTCAGTCACCAAGTGGTAGGCCAGGTCACATGACAGGGCGGGGTCAGCGCATGCTGAAGCGCACAGTGCGCAGAAGTCCCCAACTGTCTGCAGAGTCAATAGCTAAAGACCTCCAAACTTGGTGTGGCCTTCAGATGAGCCTAACAACAGTGCGTAGAGAGCTTCATGGAATGGGTTTCCATGGCCGAGCAGCTGCATCCAAGCCTTCCATCACCAAGTGCAATGCAAACCGTCAGATGCTGTGGTGTAAAGCACGCTGCCACTGGACTCTAGAGCAGTGGAGACGTGTTCTCTGGAGTGACCAATCACGCTTCTCTGTCTGGCAATCTGATGGACATGTCTGGGTTGGCGGTTGCCAGGAGAACGGTACTTGCCTGACTGCATTGTGCCAAGTGTAAAGTTTGGTGGAGGGGGGATTATGGTGTGGGGTTGTTTTTCAGGGGTTGGGCTTGGCCCCCTAGTGCCAGTGAAGGGAACTCTTAAGGTGACATTTTGGAGAATTTCATGCTCCCAACTTTGTGGGAAGAGTTTGGGGACGGCCCCTTCCTGTTCCAACATGACTGCCCACCAGTGCACAAAGCAAGGTCCATAAAGACATGGAGGAGCCAGTTTGGGGTGGAGGAACTTGACTGTCCTGCACAGAGTCCTGACCTCAACCCCATAGAACACCTTTGGGATGAATAAGAGCTGAGACTGCGAGCCAGGCCTCCTCCCCCGACATCAGTGCCTGACCTGACAAATGTGCTTCTGGAAGAATGGTCCAACCTTCCCATAGACACCCTCCTAAACCTTGTGGACGGCCTTCCCAGAAGAGTTGAAGCTGCAAAGGGCGGGGCCAACTCAATATTGAACCCTACGGACTAAGACTGGGAGGACATTAAAGGTCATGTGCGTGGAAAGGGCGGGGCCAACTCAATATTGAACCCTACAGGGTCATTAAAGGTCGTGTGCATGGAAAGGGCGGGGCCAACTCAATAGTGAACCCTACGGGGTCATTAAAGGTCGTGTGCATGGAAAGGCCAACCAATACTTTTGGCAATATAGTGCAGATAAAATGGAACTAAATCCATTCATTTACCTGATTCCTAAACAGTTACATTCTAGGCATGTGGTGAAGGATAACTGTCTCAGTTGCTTGTGCTCTGTAACCAAACGATCACGCCAGCAAATGGCTGGTGTCATAGCTGATCACGTGTGAGAACTGCTGATCAAACAAAGGCTAAGATGGCGGCTTCTTTGGCTGCAAATGACAGGAGGCTGTAGTTCCCCTCTAAACTCTAGATAGATATAAAATACACAAATGAAGGCGGAATTCTAGATCATTGAACATACAAGGTGTGGCAATGTGATTTCCGGAATGCCTGCGGCGTAGCACTATGGTGGCGGTCACACAGTCATTGGCGTGTTCTCACATGTTCTAACCTGCTCTCTCTTGGGTCGCAGACCAGTGGACTCGGACTTTACGGAGTAGTAGAAGAAACAACACGTGTGTGCAGTGCGCTGTTGCCGGAAAATGAATGACAGGGATCTGGAGTCGCGGTATAACATCAAATTTAGCATGAAAATTGGCAAAAGTACGAGTGAAACGTCAACTCTGTTACAACAGGCTTCTGGTGAACCTTCCATGAAGAAATCACGTGTTTTTGAATGGCATAGGAGGTTTAGAAGAGGACATGAAGATGTCCCCAATGACGTAACAAGGGGGCAAAAACACAAATGTGGAAAATGAAAAGGTTATGGGAATCTGCATGGAGGAAAAGACTGTAACTCTGGCCTTGCCAATGGATTCTCCACCACGACAATGCTCCTGCACATGATTTGTTAAGTGTTTGCAAGTTCCTGGCCCAGAAATCCATTCCAAAACTTAACCAACCACCTTATTTCCCTGACTTAGAACCCTGAGACTTTTGACAGTTTCCAAAATTAGAAAATCCCAGACTTGATGACATTCCAGACCTCCCGCATGTTGCGACAAAGATATTGAATGAATTCCAGGAATGTTTGCGGCAGTGGCACAGGGGACTGCTTTGAAGGCGACAACCAGGGAAACCACGGGGCCCCATACAGCCAACATAACAGGGCTCCCCTCCCCAAACAAAAGCACATTTTACTATGCTTCGGTTATGAATGAACACTGTGAGTGATTGGTACCGATTACTCATTGTGTTCCTGAAGGAAAGGGGCTGGTAAATGTGACGTATTCACCAGAACCTTCCCTCACTTTCCATCCTGAAGGATCCTATTATGTGCTTGCAGCTGCTGGTGGGGAGGAGAGGAGGGAAGCCGGCAGCACTGCGGGGATGGGGGGCACACAGGGGGGCAAGGACAGCAGGGGGAAAACCTATTGTACACAGGGAGCGTGTTCTCACATGTTCTAACTTGCTCTCTCAGTAGGAGGGTAGGGGGTCCGTTACTGGAACTGGGGGTCAAATACTGGGTGCAGTAGGGGGAGAGTCAATTACTGGAACCAGTCCCCTGTATGGCTCCCTCTGCAGCAGCTTAAAGCCAGCGGGAGGGAGAGGAGAAGAAGCCAGCTTTCAGCTGCTGCAGAGAGAGCCATACAGGGCAGGGGCGGACTGACAACTCATGGGACCCCCGGGCAATGGGATCATGGGGCCCCTGTGTCCTTGCTCAAACTCAAAAAAGCCTATGGGAAAGGTACCATGGGCATCTCATGGGGCCCCCTACTGAACCCGGGCCCTCAGGCAGTGCCCAAGTTTCTAAATGGTCAGTCCGCCACTGATACAGAGGATTGTTTCCAGTAACTGACCCCCCCACCACCACCACCACCATACCAATCACCCTGCCTGCTTACATACTCTTAACCCAGCTAACTGCCCCCCCCTGCTGGCCTGGGCCCTGTACAGGAGTTCTGGTGGAACCCCCTATCCACAGCCCTGGTGACAACAGCCGCTAGCGTATAGATAGGCAAACATTTTTTTTCTTTAGTCCATTCCAGGAATTAAATGGTCATTTGAAAGCAAGAAGTGTAAGAATGAATGTGACCCAGTATCAGCTTCCTCCAGTCCCTGTCACATACACTGACGAGAAGCATGCTGATAGGAGGACAGAGCAGAGTGAAAGAGAAATAGACTCGTCACTGTGCTGCTTCTCCTTTCACTGTCCAATCACAAGCTAGGGGCGGGTCCAGGACAAAGTGGATTGAATGATGCTGGCCATCAGACTGAGGACATCTAGTGGTAGAAAAAAAGAACTACATGGGGAGCTGTGGATTGAAGGTGAATATTGCAGCTGGTTTTGTTCTTGTATCTTTTACTGTGGCATTCATTTCTATCTTGGTCCCTACAGTTGAAAGATGCTTAAGGGTCTACGAAGGAAAGCATTTTATATAAAGGTGTGGAGGGTTGAATATTATGCCAGGATGGCCAATGTGGGAGTAGGCTGATGGAACTGTAAAAAGGGCGGTAATAAAAAAAAGTAATGGCAGGGGGGGGGTATTTATAAAAATCTGGGTCCGGAGTGATCATTTGCCCCTTATTCCCACAAACAAGAAGTTCGAGGTAACCATTTCTCCTCCATGCACTAAGGCCCGAAAGGCGTTCCGCGCCGATGAGATTCACTGGCAACTGGATTTCAGTTAGCGAACGACATCATCAAGATCGAATAATCTCAAGACTGAAGAACGAATGATCACATGACCGCTCTGTGTGACGCCAGCCTCCATTTCCTCTTTAACCCGGGATCTAAGTGGCCTCTAATTAATTTGCTTCCTTTGTCCTCCTATTATGGAAAGCATAATGACCTGCGTTATGAGTCAAAATTCAATTAGAAATATTACGCCGTTAACCTGTCCTGCGCCGGATGACCGACGCCAACAAGCTAGGTGCTGACTTTCCTGCCCTTGGAGGGGTTAAATCAACGAGTTCATTGAAGGGTCATGGAGCCATTGTGGCTGAAAAGCACTCAAAGCGGTGAAAAGGGGTCTAATGTGAATTGCAGCTCCAAGCAGATCCGCGACCACTGAGATTCGCACGTCCTGCCAATCCGGGGAGACGATTTGTCACCGGCAACCCCAGGAGGGTTCATATTGTGCTTTCAAGTCAGAAACGACAAACCAGCGTCAGCTGGGTATTCAGCTGTATTCCCAGACCCAATATTCCGGCTATTTTTATAATCTATTCCCTTCTTTACCCAAGAACAGGACAATAATCTTTTCTCCCTTCCTTCTTTCCTTCTGTTTATTTCCCCTTTCTTTTTCTTTCCTTCTCATTCTTTTCTTCTTTCCCCTTTCCTTTACCATTCCTTTCCTCCTGCTTTCCATTTTTCTTTGTCTTCCTCCTTTCTCTTTTTTTTTTTTAGTCTTTTTTTTTGTTACTTCCTTCTTTGCTTTCCCATTTTTCCCTTTCCTTTCTTTCTTTCCGTCGTATTACTTCCATCTTTCACATTCCTTTCTTTACTTGTCCCTTTCCCTCTGTGTTCCCTTCCTTTTCTTTCTGTTGCTCCTTTCCATTATTTTTTCAATAATTAATTCTCTTTCTGCTCCTTCCTTTTTTCAGTCCACTTTCCTGCTTTCCCTTCGTTTTCACTTCCTTCTTTCCGATCCCTACATCTTTCCATTTTTCTTTCCCTTACCTTCCTTCTTTCTCTTCCTTTTGTTGTTTTCTCTTTCTTTTCTTTCTTTGCCTCCTCATTCTTTGTTTTTCATACATTTATTCCCTTTCCTTTCTTCTTTCCTTCCCATCTTTTCCCATTATTTCCTATACCTTGTTTATTCATTCCCCTTCCTTTACTTCCTATTCTTTCTTACCTTCCTTTTTCATTTCCCTGCTTTCTCACATTCTCCTTTTTTTTCTTCCCTCCCCTCCTTCTTTCTATCTTCCCCCATTTTTGTTCCTTCCTTTCCTTTGCTTCTGGCATTTTCTGTCCCTCCTTTTCTTTCCCATCCTTCACCCCATTTCCCTCAATTTCCTTTCCCTCCTTTCCTTGTGTCTTCATCTCTGTTTCCTGACTCCTTAACACTTTCCTTTTCCCTTCCTTCTTTCTTTCATTTTCTTTTCCCACATTTCCTTTCCCTTGCTTATTTCCCTTTCTTCTTTCCCATCTCTTTCCTTCCTTCATTATGTCACATTCTTTTATTTACTTTTCCTTTCCCTCTTTTTCCATTCTTTTCGTCTTCTGTCTTTTCTTTCCAGTGTTCATTCCACAAATATTTCCCTTTCCTTCCTTCCTTTTCCATGCTTTCCTTTTCTCAGTCCTCTTTCCTCCTTTCCCTTTATTTTGCTTTTTTGCATTTTTCTTTACCTTACCTTCCTTCTTTCGCTTCTTTTTGGGGTTTTTATCCCCTTCTTTCTTTTCCTTTCTTCTTTGCCTTCTCCTTCCTTTTTCTTTCCATATAATTCTTTCCCTTTCCTTTCTTTCTCCTTCCATCCTTTCTTTTCCATTCTTTCCTTTCCATCCCCTTGCTTTATTCTTTCCTCATCCTTCCCTTCCTTTCCCATTGTTCTCTACCTTCCTTTTTCTTTCTTTCCTGTCCATTTCCCTGGTTTATCTCATTCTCCTTTTCTTCCTTTCCTTTCTTCTTTCCATTTTCAGTCCCTTCCCTTTCTTCTTTTCCTTTCCCTCCTGTTTTTCCCATCCTTCTTTCATCTCATTTCCCTTCATTTCCTTTAATGTCTTTCCTTATCTAATCAACTCTTACTTTACTTTTTAACTCTTTCCTTTTCTTCCTTTTTCGGCTTCTTTTCCTACATTCCCTACCCCCTCCTTGTTTCCCTTTCTCTATCCTTCCTTCTTTCACATCACTTTCTTTTCATTTCTCATCTCCCCCTTTTTTTCCTTCCCTTTCCTTCTTTCTTCCCTTTCCATTCTTTCTATAATTATCCCTTTTCTTTATTATTTTGCTTTCCTTCTTTACCCATTCTTTAATTTTCTCGGTCCCTTCCCTCCATTCCTTTCATTTCTCCTCCTTTCTTTCCCTTCCTTGCCCTTTTTGCCTTCCCTCCATCTTTCCATTTTTCTTTCCCTTACTTTCCTCATTTGCATTCATTTTCCTTTTTTTTCCCTTTCGTTTCCCTTCTTCTTTGTCTTCTCTTTCCCGTTTTCTTTCCATGAAATTTTCCCTTTCCTTTCTTCTTTCCCATTCATCCTTCCCTATGCTTCCCTTTCCATGTCCTTGAATATTTATTTCCCCTTCCTTCATATTCATTCCCCTTTTCATCTTTCATTTTAATTTTTCTGCTTTTACTTGTTCTCTTCCTTCCCTTTGTTCCATGTTCGCACCTTTCCCTTCCTTCTTCTGATTTCCTTCTGTCTTTTTTGTTCTTTCCTTCCTTTTCTTTTCCTTCCTTCTGTCATTTCTTTCCTTCAGTTTCCTTTCCCTTCTTTCCTTATCTATTGCTCTATATGTTTCCTTTTCCTTTCCTTCCTGCTTTTCACTTACATTTCCTACATTCCATTTTCCTTCCTTATGTGGCTTTCTTCTTTCTCTTCCCCTTAATTTCTTATTTCACTTTCTTTCTTTCCTTTTTCCTTCCCCTCTTTTTTGGTCTTTTTTCCCCTTTCCATTTAATATTTCCCTTTCACTTCTTTTGCCTTTCTTCTTTCCCTTACCTTTCTACTTCTTTCCATTTTTCTGTCCCGTACCTCCCTTTCTTTTTTCTCTCCTTTCTTTTCCTTTCTTCTTTGCCTTCCCCTCCTTGCTTTCCCATTATTTCCATCTTTCCTGCTTACTCCCATTCTTCTTTATTTCCTTTCCTTCCCTCTTTTTTTCCATTTTCTTTTCCTGCTGTCTTTATCTTTTCTTTTCCCTCTTTCTTTTTATCTTCCTTCTTTCATTAGCTTCCATGTCATGTGTCCTTACTACTTACTGAGCACAGGCAGGGGCGTATTTACCACAAGGCAAACAAGGCACTTGCCTAGGGCGGCATTTTTCAGGGGGGCAGCACCTCCCCTCAGAAGAAGGGATGAAAGAAGGGACACGTGCTCCATGGGAACCAGGTGGGATCCGAGAAAGGCTGCGGGCTGCTTAATGGTGTATGTAGAGCCTGAATCTCATTCCCAGGGATGTCCAGAGATGAAGATGAGTGTCTCTCTCGATATGGACGGGGGGGTAGTGGAAGGCTCTCCCAGGTGGGAGGCGGGGGTGTTGTTGGTCAATGTCAGGCTTTCTCCATGAGAGGGGCAAAGGGGGGTTGGTGTTGGTCGGTGTCCGTGGGGGCAGACGATTTTTGTGTTGCCTAGGGCAGCACAAAACCTAAATACACCAATGAACACAGGAAGTTGCTTGCTTGGCACGGGAGCCAGTCAGAGAACTTTTTTGCATTGCTCAATGAATGCAAAGCGTTCTCTGATTGGATGAGGTGGAAATTGTGATGTCACCACCCCAGCTTCGGAGAATGCAAAGTGTTCTCTGCATGGTACCTGTGCAGGACTCCAACCTTCTGTCTTCACAATGCAGCAGGGCAGCAGCACAGGACCTGGAAGCTAGTGGAGAGTTATTATTATGATACAGGATTTATATGGTGCCAACAGTTTGCAATATAAAGGGAGACAATACAGTTCAATACAAAAGGGTTAGGAGGGCCCTGATCCTGGGAGCTTACAATCTAAGAGGGAGGGGCTAGTGGTACAAAAGGTAATAACTGTGGGGGATGGACTGGTAGGAGGAATAGAAGATTCCATTATTATCTGAAGGCAGGATAGGCTTCCCTGAAGAGAAAGGTTTTCAGAGATCGCCTAAAATTGAGTAGGCGATAGTCTGATAGATTGGGGTAGAGAGTTCCAGAGGATGGGGGAGGCTCTGGAGGAGTCCTGGAGATGAGCATGTCTCCAGGTCATGTCATGAGATCACTGTAGTAGCTGTGTAGTAGCAGAGCAGTACACTTGTAGTAGCGGTGAAGTAGTGGTATCCATACAGTGAATTCCAGCGTCTAGAGCAGGGGTGGGCAAACTTTTTGACTTGAGGGCCGCAATGGGTTCATATATTGGACCCGGGGGCCAGACCAAGAGTAGATGAATGATGTGTATGTGTCATCCATAGTAAGTATAGTAATATTCCCCCATAGTAAGCATAGTAATTAATCCCCCATATAGTAATTCATCCCCCATAGTAATTAATCTCCCATAGTAATTCATCCCCCATATAGTAATTCATCCCCCATAGTAATTCATCCCCCATAGTAATTCATCCCCCATAGTAATTAATCCCCCATATAGTAATTCATCCCCCATAGTAATTCATCCCCCATATAGTAATTCATTCCCCATATAGTAATTCATCCCCCATATAGTAATTCATCCCCCATAGTAATTCATCCCCCATATAGTAATTCATCCCCCATATAGTAATTCATCCCCCATAGTAATTCATCCCCCATAGTAATTCATCCCCCATATAGTAATTCATCCCCCATAGTAATTCATCCCCCATAGTAATTCATCCCCCATATAGTAATTCATCCCCCATATAGTAATTCAATCCCCCATATAGCAATTCATCCCCCATATAGTAATTCATCCCCCATATTAAGTCCCCCCTGTGTCAATTCACTTACCTTTGCTCCGCGCGTTCCTCTCGCCGTGTTCCCGCGCCGTTCCGGTGTAGCATGAAAATCTGTCTCCTATGAGGATCTGTCCCCCTCGACGTATCTGCGCATGTGCCAGTTTCAGGCATTAGCAGCCGATCGGCGATCTCCGGCACATGCGCAGATACGTCGAGGGGGACAGATCCTCATAGGAGACAGATTTTCATGCTACACGGCGGACTGTGAGAGGAGCCTAGCGGGAGCCTAGCTCCGCGGGCCGGATTAAAAGGTCCGCCGGGCCGTAGTTTGCCCATTGCTGGTCTAGAGGGATCCCTCAGGTATGGTATAAACATACTTCCATCAGAGCTGGAACAATGTAAAAATCGCCATTCCTAAACTTCAGCTTTAATGGTGATAGCCTGGTTGTCATGGAATCTCTGTATAGCCTTTTGCTCCTGTGGACAGTAGAGATAGTACATCCCTAGTTCATCCTGTAATTTCCCTTTACTTCCTTATTCAGAGTTCCAGCCAACCCTCCATTCTCACCATTGTCACCAGTTTGCCCCGGGAGATAGCTGTTGTAACGGAGCCGACCCCAGTCTGCACTTGGGTATATCCGTTATAATACCGCTTCCCCGTCCGAACACCGACCACAGACACCACACCCGACCATACAAGACTAGATGACACCAATCTTGAAGTAAACCAGGAAATTGACTACTTTATTTTAATACAGATACAAGATATATACACTCAAGGGAACAACCCCCCCCCCCTGCATAATGACACAGGGCGGGGCAATCTACCTTTAGTAACAAGAGACACACCAGCAAACAGTCCCATCAGTAGGGAGGGCTGCTGGAGACACCCCCCACCAAGCCAATACACATAAACACATACATCCCATAATAGTTTGCTCCCAAGCAAGACACACAATAGAACAATGGGATGCAACCACATAACACCAGACAATCCACAACCCCCCACCCCGATATTAGGACAGATCACCCTGTACCCCTAACAGGCACAAGATGACTTACACATAAGAGGGATATGGGGAGCTGAGACAAGGGTCCCCCCACCTCTCCAAAGTGAGCTGTGTTCCATGGGCCCCCCACCCAAAGTGACTCCCGTAATCTGCTCTGATCCCTAGTGTTTTACGAAGGAACACATCTCCAGCATCCCTTTGGACATGCATGTTCCCCCCTGCTGGACAAAGGGTGCTGCAGAAAATAGCCATGCAGTCTGTCCAGAAGCAGGTGTGATAGTGTGTAATCAAGCAACTAATCAGCAGATTGCCCAGCTAAAGTCTGCAACAGCTATGACATGCACATCTAAAGGGATGCTAGGGATGTGTTCTTTGTATTACGCTTGGGCTAAGCGCTTTATCACATGCTGAAACTATGAGACAATGAGATGTGGAGGTACATGGGCTACGTCCTGTGACTGAAAGATGAAATAGGCAATAAAAGGTATTTGAGCTTAGTGTGACTATTGGGCAATTTTTGTTGGGGTCTTATTTATTGCTCACATGCAATAGGCAGTTCTACTGAGTTTAGATACACTTTAGGCATGAAAACAAGGTAAACTCATATAAAAATGACTGTCATAGTAATACAAAATATGTCCTAACTAAATTTACCCTTTAAAGGGGGCCCAAATAAATCATAGACCTTTTTCACAACCTTGCCTTTCATTAATGGAGAACAGCATGCAGTATGGAGCCTGCCCTGCATACTTCTGTGGTGTCATAGAGAATAATAGCCAGCCCGGGGCAGCCCCCACCTAGCCCCCATTTGTGGTCGCTGCCCCGCCCCGCCCCGCCCCGGCCCCATTTCAGCTGTAAGCTACAAAAGGAATTGCTGAGGTCATCAAGTACTTGTCTATTGTTTGCAAGAAAGCCAACGTTCTATCCAATGTTATCCTTGAACTATGTATGATTGACTCTTTCATATCCGAACATTATAATACTTTGGCCAAAATGGCCCTAAAACAAATGGATTATCCAAACTGCTCCACAAGAATCTAACTTGGATTTCTGCAACTTAGATATGAAACATAAAGAGAATGCAGAGTACCCCTTAAAGAGCCGCTGGTGGATTTGGTCCTATTGCTTCCTTTGGAGCACACACAACAAGGCAAACAGCATTTCCTGCACTCTTCCATTGGCTCAAAAGAACAGTCTTGGGGCTTCCATTGGGTTTTTTTTTATTGGGAATGAGGAACTTGGATAGGGACCATGGGATACCCCGATAAACTGTCAAACTGAAGAACCTGAGCGCTCCTCAACTTCTGGCTCCACTGTACAAAAAGGAATGTCCCACAGGATCTCTATGCTGATGGTGACCTGCACTCCTTCCAAAGCTACACTCAGCCACTCCTCTTCAGACCTGGGGGACTCAAGCTTGTGAATAGACCCCCAGTTAAGTCTAGCTGGGACCTCAGTATCTTCCTGATGGCTCCTTCCAGACTTCTGCCCCAGGTGCCTCCTGCAGCAGGACTGGACACAGGAACTCTGCACCCGCTGCCCAGGCCTCAGTCTGTTCATGGTCACATACTGGGCACACATCCCCAGGGATTCGCTGGAGTTCCATAAATATTCAAGATGCTCTGTTCTTTCTCCCACTATGATTCTAGAATCCTCTAGAAAACAGGGGGAAGGAACAGGGAAGCAGCCTATGAGATACTGGTCCTATTTCTCCTTTGGAGCACACACAACCAGGCAAACAGCATTTCCTGCACTCTTCCATTGGCTCAAAAGAACAGTCTTGGGGCTTCCATTGGGGTTTTTTTTTATTGGGAATGAGGAACTCGGATAGGGACCATGGGATACCCCGATAAACTGTCAAACTGAAGAACCTGAGCGCTCCTCAAATTCTGGCTGCACTGTACAAAAAGGAATGTCCCACAGGATCTCTATGCTGATGGTGACCTGCACTCCTTCCAAAGCTACACTCAGCCACTGCTCTTCAGGCCTGGGGGTGTTCACTCACAACAGCTACAGGATCATTGGTTTCCTCCTATCGATATCCACCAGGCTCTTCCTTGTGAGGGAGATGTAGACTCGCACCACCATAGGACAGCTGGGCTCTTTCCCACCAATTTCCTCCTGGCTTTCTCCAGTGAGCTTCTCCAGGCCCAGCTTGATCCCTGGACTCAAGCTTGTGAATAGACCCCCAGTTAAGTCTAGCTGGGACCTCAGTATCTTCCTGATGACTCCTTCAAGACTTCTGCTCCAGGTGCCTCCTGCAGCAGGACTGGACACAGGAACTCTGCACCCACTGCCCAGGCCTCAGACTGTTCATGGTCACATACTGGGCACACATCCACAGGGATTGGCTGGAGTTCCATAAATATTCAAGATGCTCTGTTCTTCCTCCCACTATGATTCTAGAATCCTCTAGAAGACAGGGGGAAGGAACAGAGAAGCAACGTATGAGATACTGGTCCTATTTCTCCTTTGGAGCACACACAACCAGGCAAACAGCATTTCCTGCACTCTTCCATTGGCTCCAAAGAACAGTCTTGGGGCTTCCATTGGGTTTTTTTTATTTGGAATGAGGAACTTGGATAGGGACCATGGGATACCCCGATAAACTGTCAAACTGAAGAATCTGAGCGCTCCTCAACTTCTGGCTGCACTGTACAAAAAGGAATGTCCCACAGGATCTCTATGCTGATGGTGACCTGCACTCCTTCCAAAGCTACACACAGCCACTGCTCTTCAGACCTGGGGTTGTTCAGTCACAACAGCTACAGGATCATTGGTTGCCTCCTATCAATATCCACCAGGCTCTTCCTTGTGAGTGAGATGTATACTCACACCACCATAGGACAGCTGGGCTCTTTCCCACCAATTTCCTCCTGGCTTTCTCCAGTGAGCTTCTCCAGACCCAGCTTGATCCCTGGACTCAAGCTTGTGAATAGACCCCCAGTTAAGTCTAGCTGGGACCTCAGTATCTTCCTGATGGCTCCTTACAGACTTCTGCCCCAGGTGCCTCCTGCAGTAGGACTGGACACAGGAACTCTGCACCCACTGCCCAGGTCTCAGACTGTTCATGGTCACATACTGGGCACACATCCCCAGGGATTGGCTGGAGTTCCATAAATATTCAAGATGCTCTGTTCTTCCTCCCACTATGATTCTAGAATCCTCTAGAAGACAGAGGGAAGGAACAGGGAAGCAGCCTATGAGATACTGGTCCTATTTCTCCTTTGGAGCACACACAATCAGGCAAACAGCATTTCCTGCACTCTTCCATTGGCTCCAAAGAACAGTCTTGGGGATTCCATTGGGTTTTTTTTTTTAATGGGAATGAGGAACTTGGATAGGGACCATGGGCTACCCCGATAAACTGTCAAACTGAAGAACCTGAGTGCTCCTCAACTTCTGGCTGCACTGTACAAAAAGGAATGTCCCACAGGATCTCTATGCTGATGGTGACCTGTACTCCTTCCAAAGCTACACACAGCCACTGCTCTTCAGACCTGGGGTTGTTCAGTCACAACAGCTACAGGATCATCGGTTGCCTCCTATCGATATCCACCAGGCTCTTCCTTGTGAGGGAGATGAAGACTCACACCACCATAGGACAGCTGGGCTCTTTTAAGATACCGCTTAGTGAATTGTCCCCTCTGTTTTGAAGTTCGTGGTCAAACTTTCTTTAGGTTCAAATGTTCGACCGCCAACTGAACAGGGGGGTGTTGGGCCCATCACTACCCCCTGAGTGCTTTGTTGGTGATTTCATCCTGTTGCAATAAAGCTGTGGAATGGAATCAGATATCCGAGGCTTCCCCTATATCTGTTTCTGTGGGTGAAAAGGTTAAAGCATTTTCTTGAAATCCTTTTTAAATACGATGTCATGTTTCTGCCCCGTGGTTGTCCTTCAGCACTTCTGGGTGTTAAGTGGAGTCATTAAAAAAACATAAGCGCGCCTTTCCCATCCAATCCTTAATGCATTGTGCCGAGGGAACCAGGAATCCCCCACAGAAGTATGGGGAGAGGAGATCCATGTACTAAGATGCATCGGGTCTAAATCATACATGGGGAATTCCACAGCCTTGACGTCAACCGCTCACTGGCACTAACTGGAGTAAAGAGCGTTCATGGATACCAAAAGGTATCTCCATGAAATCGCAACGGGATGTGTAATCAGACAAATGATTAGAATGAGAGAGAAGCCGGCCATACACAGCTCACATTTCATCCGACTGGCCTTGTTGGCACCACCTAGGCTTAACAGACGTCGAATAAAAGTCAACTGAAGAGGAATTTTTTTGGCCGAGCGATGACAGCATGCAATCAGATACAGAAGCAATAATGCAAACTGGAGTCAGAATGGCGAAGAGCATGCATACACTGCAGAACAATGCAAAAGAGATGATGAAAGCCGCACAAACATGGACTCTTGGCTGCAATGGCTCAATCAGGGTAACGGGTGGCTACTTGGTCTCTAAAAGACTTGATCACAACAGAGAGTCTAACTGGGAATTTGCGCTTTATTAAAACGCTCCATGCCACTTGCAACTATCCTCATAGGCAGTGTGCCCCTCAGTGAAGTCATGGGTAGCTCTGGTAAAACAGGTGAATGGCTGGAGGTGCTCCTCACAGTAGCTGGGTCTTCCGGAGAAGCTTCATGCTACTAGACTGCTACCTGGCTGAAGACACTCTAGTTCTGACATTGGAGTGCCAGTCACCTG